>NW_028300567.1:0-57422 GCF_049724085.1 Artemia sp. Qi Xiang Cuo
TTTGGATACCTCAACACCAAGAAATACTTTTCAAAGACCATTTCAGAGCAAGTTACTTTCTTAATGTCCCTCCTAAACCCATTTTCCAACTTGAAGTACTTATCTTTTTCACCCACAACTATACTTTACAGCTTTTTGGATACCTCAACACCAAGAAATACTTTTCAAAGACCATTTCAGAGGAAGTTACTTTCTTAATGTCCCTCCTAAAACCATTTTCCAACTTCAAGTACTTATCTTTTTCACCCACAACTATACTTTACAGCTTTTTCGATACCTCAACACCAAGAAATACTTTTCAAAGACCATTTCAGAGCAAGTTACTTTCTTAATGTCCCTCCTAAAACCATTTTGCACTATAAAGTACTTATCATTTTCACCCACAACTATACTTGACAGCTTTTTGGATACCTCATCACCAAGAAATACTTTTCATAGATCATTTCAGAGCAAGTTACTTTCTTAATGCCTCCTAAACCCATTTTCCAACTTGAAGTACTTATCTTTTTCACCCACAACTATACTTTACAGCTTTTTGGATACCTCAACACCAAGAAATACTTTTCAAAGACGATTTAAGAGCAAGTAACTTTCTTAATGTCCCTCCTAAACACATTTTACAAGATGAAGTAATTAAATTTTTAACCAACAAATATAATTTACATCTTTTTTGATACATCAACACCAACAAATACTTAGGTTAGGCTAGATTAAAATTAGTTTAGATTAGGTTAGGTTAGGTTATCCTACGTAAGCTTCACTTAGGTTAGGTTAGGTGAAATACAGACAAAACGTTAAGTGTATGGTTTGGTTAGGATAGACTAGATTCATTTAGGTTAGGTTAGGTTAGGTTAGGCTAGGTTAGCCTAAGTACGCGCGCGTACGTAGGCTAACCTAGCCTAACCTAACTTAACCCAACTTAATCTAGTCTATCCTAACCTAACCATTCACCTAACTTTTTGCCTGTCTTTCACCTAACCTAAGTGGAAAGTAGGTAAGATATTCTAAACTAGCCTACCCTAACCTAGTCTAACTTAATTTAATCTAGTCTAACCTACGTATTTCTTGGTGTTGATATATCAAAAAAGCTTTAAAGTATATTTGTGTGTGAAAAAGATAAGTACTTCAAGTTTGAAAATTAGTTTAGTAGGGACATTAAGAACGTAACTTTCTCTGAAATTATCTTTGAAAAGTATTTCTTGGTTTTTAGGTATCCAACATGCTGTCAAGTATAGTTGTGGGTGAAAAAATTAAGTACTTAAAGTTGGAAAATTTGTTTAGGAGGGACATTAAGAAAGTAACTTGGTCTGAAATGGTCTTTGAAAAGTATTTTTTGGTGTTGAGATATCCAAAAAGCTGTAAAGTGTAGTTGTGGGTGAAAAATATAAGTACTTTAAGTAGGAAAATGGGTTTAGGAGGGACATTAAGAAAGTATCTTGCTCTGAAGTGGTCTTTGAAAAGTTTTTCTTGGTGTTGAGGTATCCAAAAAGCTGTAAATTATAGTTGTGGGTGGAAAAGATAAGTACTTCAAGTTGGAAAATGGGTTTAGGAAGTACTAGCCTAATGCTAAGTATTTCTAGGTGTTAAGGTATCCAAAAAGTTGTAAAGTCTAGTTGTGGGTGAAAAGGATAAGTACTTCAAGTTGGAAAATGAGTTTAGGAGGGAAATTAAGAACGTATCTTGCTCTGAAATGGTCTTTGAAAACTAGTTCTGGGTGATGAAGGATCCAAAAAGCTGAAAAGTATTTTTTTTTGTGACAAACATAGGTACTTCAAGTTATAGACTGGGTTTAATATGTTCATTAATAAAGTAACATGCTCTTACAGTGTCTATGAAAATTATTTCTTGTTGATGAGGTCTCCAAAAAGCAGTACAGTATAGTTGATGGTGAAAAAAATAAGTACTTCAATTTGCATAGTAGGTTTAGGAGGAACATTAAGAAAGTAACTTGCTCTGAAATGGTCTTTGAAAAGTATTTCTTGGTGTTGAGGTATCCAAAAAGCTGTAAAGTCTCGTTGAGGGTGAAAAAGATACGGTCTTCAAGATGGAATATGAGTTTAGGAGGGACAGTAAGAAATTAACGTGCTCTGTAATGGTCTTTGAAAAGTATTTCTTGGTGTAGAGGTATCCAAAAAGCTGTTAAGTATAGTTGTGGGTGAAAAAGTTAAGTAATTCAAGTTGGATAATGAGCTTAGTAGGGACAAAAAGAACGTAACTTGCTCTGAACGGGTCTTTGAAAATTATTTCTTGGAATTGAAGTATCCAAAACGAAGTAAAGTATAGTTGAGGGTGACTAACAAAAGTATTTTAAGTGGGACAGTGGTCGTTGAAGGGAAATTAATGATGTAAATTTATCTGAGAGGGTCATTTAAATTTATTTCGTGGTGTTAAGGTTTCATAAATCCAGTAAAGTATAATGGTGGTTGAAGAAGATAAGTACTTCAGGTTTGAAAATTGGCTTAGGAGGGACATTAAGAAGGTAACTTGTTCAGTATGTTACATTTAAATGTAGGACTGGTTTCTTAGGTTTCATCATATCAGTAAAGTGGAGTTGATGGTGAAAAAGAAATGTACTCCAAGTTGGAAACTTGGTTGAGATTGGACATTAAGAAAGTAGCATGGTAAAAATTGGTCTACGTAAAGAAACTCTTGGTGTTGTGGTATACACAAATCTGACAAGAATAGTTTAGTGAATAAAAGATCAGAAAAAACAGTAGGACAGAGGTTTTAGGAGGAACATTAAGAAAGTAACTATTTCTAATTTTTAATTTGTTTTTTTGGTCTTTTATTAGAAGAATCCAAAAATATGTAATGTATATTTTAGTGTGAAAAAGAAATGTAAATCAAGTTGGAAAATGGGTTTAGGAGGGACATTAAGAAAGTAACTTAATATGCCTCTTTATATTAAATTTATTTCTATGTGTTTATGTAACAAAATAGATGTCATGTATAGTTTTGGAAGAGAAGCAATAGTACTTCTATTCGTATAGTTGTTGTTATTGCGGATTTAAGGAAGACACTATATATAAACGTGTCATTGAACTTTATTTATATGTTAGGAGGTATCCACAATGATGCAAGGTAGAAGTGTGGGTGACGTAGATAAGTACTTCACCTTGTAATAGTGATTTAGGACGGACATAAAGAAAATACATAGCTCTGAAATGGTCATTGAAAAGTATTTCTTGGTGCTGGGTATCCAAAAAGCTGTAAAGTATAGTTGTGGGTGAAAAACATAAGTACTTCAAGTTGGAAAATGGGTTTAGGAGGGACATTTAGAAAGTAATTTGTTCTGAAATGGTCTTTGAAAAGTATTTCTTGGTGTTGAGGTATCCAAAAACCTGTAAAGTATAGTTTTGGTTGAAAAATATAAGTACTTCAAGTTGGAAAATGGGTTTAGGTGGGACATTAAGAAAGTAATGAGCTCTGAAATGGTCTTTCAAAAGTAATTCTGGTTGTTGAGGAATCACAAAATCTTTAAAGTATAGTTGTGGGTGAATATCAAAATAACCTCAAGAGTGACAATTTGTTTAGGAGGGACATTAAGAAATTAACTTGCTCTGAAATGGTCTTTGAAAAGTTTTTCTTGGTTTAGAGGTATCACAAAAGATGTAAAGTGTAGTTTTGGGTGAAAAAAATAAGTACTTCAAGTTCGAAATTGGGTTTTGGTGTTACATTTTGATATTTAATTTTTATAAATGTGTATTTGTAATTCATGTCTTTTTTTATATATTCAAGAAGGAATGTATATTTGAGGGTGAAAAAGATCAGTGCTTCAAGTTGGAAAATGGGTTTAGGAGGGACATTAAGAAAGTAACTTACTCTGGAACTTTCTATGAAAAGTATTTCTTGTTGTTGAGGTATCCAAAAAGCTGTAAAGTATAGTTGTGGGTGAAAAAGATAAGCACTCCAAGTTGGACAATGGGTTTAGGATGGAAATTAAGTAATTATCTGCCTCTGATATTGTTTTTGTAAAGTATTTTTTTGTGTTGATTTATCCAAAAAGCGGTAAAGTATAGTTACTGGAGAAAATCATAAGAACTCCAAGCTTTAATATGTTCTTATTAGAATAATTAAGTAAGTAACTTCATCTAACATGGTGTTTGAAAAGTATTTCTTGGTGTTGTGGTATCAAAAAAGCTGTAAAGTATAGTTTAGTGTGAAAAACATAAGTACTTGATGTTGAAAAAAATGTTTAAGATGGATAGTAAGAAATAAACTTGCTCTGAAATTGTCTTTGAAAAATATGTCTGGGTGTTGAGGTATCAAAAAATCTGTAAAGTGTATTTGTGTATGAAAAAGATAAGTACTTCAAGTTGTAAAATGGGTTTAGGAGGGACACTAAGAAATTATCTTGCTCTGAAATGGTCTTTGAAAAGTATTTCTTGGTGTTGTGGTAACCAAAAATATCTTAAGTATAGTTGTTGGTGAAAAACATTATTACTTAATGTTGGAAAATGGGTTTAGGATGGACATTAAGAAAAAAAGTTGCTCTGTCATTGTCTTTGGAAAGTATTTCCTGGTGTTAATGTAACCAAAAAGCTGTAAAGTATAGTTTTGGGTGACAGAGATAAGTACTTCAAGTTAGAAAATGTGTTTAGGAGGGATATTAAGAAAAAAAGTTGCTCTGAAATGGTCTTTGAAAAGTTTTTCTTAGTATTGAGGTATCCAAAAAGCTGTAAAGTATAGTTGTGGGTGAAAAAGGTAAGTGCTTCAAGTTGGAAAACGGGTTTAGGAGGGACATTAAGAAAGTAACTTGCTCTGAAATGGTCTTTGAAAAGTGTTTCTTGGTGATGAAGTATCCAAAAAGCTGTAAAGTATAGTTGTGGGTGAAAAAGATAAGTACTTCAAGTTAGAAAATGTGTATATGAGGTAAATTAAGAAAGTATCTTCCACTGAAATGGTAAATCTAACGTATATATTGTTGATTAAGTGTCCAAAAATGCTGTACATTATCTTTGTGGATGAAAGAGAGAAGTACTTCAATATAGAAAATGAGATTATGATGGATATTAAGATATGAAATTGCTATGTAATTGTCTATTAAATTAATTTATTTGTATTGATTTATCAAAAAAGCTGAAACGTCTAGGTTTGTGTGAAAAAGATAAGTACTTATAGTTTGAATAAAAGTTGTTGATTAATATTAAGAATGGATCGTGCTCTAAAAGGGCCTTTGAACTATGTTTCTGGGCTTTAAGGTATACACTTATCTTTTGATTCTTTTTTTTGTGGAAAAGCATCAATAATATAATTTTGAAAATTGGGGTAGAACGGACAGTAAGAAAAAATATAGTACTGAAAGGGTCTTAGAAAAGTGTTTGTTGGTGTTGAGGTCTCAAAAAAGATGTAAAGTAGAGTTGTGGGTGAAAAAGATAAGTACTTCAAGTTGATTAAAGTGTTGATTAGGGACTTGAAGAAAATTTCTTTCACTGTAATGTTCCTTGCATTGTAGGACTGTGTGGGTAGGTATCCAAAAAGCTTTAAATTAGAGTTGTTGGTGAAAGAGTATTTACCTACTTGTTGGTAAACGGGTGTTGGAGTAACCTAAGGAATGTATCTTGCTCTTAAATGGTCTTTGAAAAGTATTTCTTGGTGTTGAGGTATCCAAAAAGCTGCAAAGTATAGTTGTGGGTGAAAAAGATAAGTACTTCTAGTTGGAAAATGGGTTTAGGAGGGACATTAAGAAAGTAACTTGCTCTGAAATGGTCTTTGAAAAGTATTTCTTGGTTTTGAGGTATCCAAAAAGCTGTAAAGTATAGTTGTGGGTGAAAAAGATAAGTACTCCAAGTTGGAAAATGGGTTTAGGATGGTCATTAAGATAGTAACTTGCTGTAAAATGTTGTTTTAAATGTATTTTTGTGTTGAGTTGTATCATACCAGATGTCCAGTATAGATGTGGGTATTAGAGAAATTTATTTAATACAGGGCTAAGTTTATAGGTTGGATATTATGGCAGGAACTAGCTCTGGAATTTTCATTTTAAACTATTTCTTTGTTTTGAGGTGACAAAAATGATTTAAAGTATAGTTGTGGGTGAAAAAGTTATGTAATTAATGTTGGAAAAGGGGCTTAGGAGGAACAGAAATAAAGTAACTTGCACTGACATAGTCTATGAAATGAATTACGTTGTTTTGGGTTCTCCGAAAAGCCGTAAAGTATAGTTGTTGGGGTAAAAGTTCTGTTCTAACAGATAGAGAGCAGGTTTAGAAGTGAAATTAAGAAAAAAAGTTTCCAATAAATGGTCTTTTTAAATTATTTATTGTTATTTAGGTATCAAAAAAGCTGTAAAGTATAGTTGTGGGTGAAAAAGATAAGTACTTCAAGTTGAAAAATGGGCTTAGGAGTGACATTAAGAAAATAAGTTGCTCTGAAATTGCCTTTGATAATTATGTAATGGTGGTTATTTATCCAAAAAAGCTTTATTGTTGTGAAGTGGATGAAAGCCATAATTACAACATATTTTATAAGGGTCTCATAACGATTATTAATATAGTATCGATCTATTAAATTGTTCTTGAAAACTATTTCTATGTGATGAAGCATACATAAACCCGGACAGATAGTTGTGGGTGAAAAAGATAATTAATCAAAGTTGGAAAATGTGTTTAGGAGTTACAGTAAGAAAGAAACTTGATCTGAAACGAACTTTGAAATGTATTTCTTGGTTTTGAGCTATACATACTGCTGTAAATTAAAGTTGCGGTAGAAAAAGATAAGTACTTCTAGATGGAAAATGTGTTTAGGAGGGACTTTAAAAAAGAAAATTGCTCTGAAATGATAAATGCAAGGTATTTCATGGTGTTGAGGTGTCCAAAAAGCTGTAAATTATAGATGTTGATGAAATAGATGATTACTTCAATTTTTAAAATGGGTTTTTGAGGGCCATTAAGATTTTAACTTTCTCTGAAGTGGTATTTGAACTGTATTTGTTGTCTTTGAAGGATACAAAAAGTTGTTGATTATAGTTGTGGGTGAAAAATATAAATACTTCAAGTTGGAAAATTTGGTTAGGAGGGATATTAAGAAAATAGCTAGTACTGAAATAGTCTTTGAAAAGTATTTCTTGGTGTTGAGGTATCCAAAAAGCTGTAAAGTATAGTTTTGGGTGAAAAAGATAAGTATTTCAAGTTGGAAAATGGGTCTAGGAGGGACATCAAGAAAGTAACTAGCTCTGAAATAGTCTTCGAAAAGTATTTCTTAGTATTCAGTTATCCAAAAAACTGTACAGTATAGTTGAGGGTGTAAAAGATGAGTACTTCAAATTTGAAAATGGGTTTAGGAGGGACATTAAGAAAGTAACTTGCTCTAAAATGGTCTTTGAAAAGTATTTATTCGTGTTTAGGTATACAAAATTCTGTAAAGTTTAGTTGTTGGTGAAAAAGATAAGTACTTCAAGTTGGAAAATGGGTTTAGGAGGAACTATAAGAAAGTAACTTGATCTGAAATGGTCTTTGAAAAGTATTTCTTGGTGAAGAGGTATCCAAAAAACTTGAACGTATAGGTGGGGGTGATAAAGATATGTAGCTCAAGTTTGCAAATTGGTTTTGTTGCGACATTAAGAAAATAACTTGCTCTGAGTTGGTCTTTGAAAAGTGTTTCTTGGTGCTGAGGTATCCAAAAAGCTTTAAAGTATAGTTGAGGGTGAAAAAGATAAGTACTTCAAGTTGGAAAATGGGTTTTGGAGGGACATTAAGAAAGTAACTTGCTCTGAAATGGTCTTTGAAAAGTATTTCTTGGTGTTGAGGTATCCAAAAAGCTGTAAAGTATAGTTGTGGGTGAAAAAGATAAGTACTTCAAGTTGGAAAATGGGTTTAGGAGTGACATTAAGAAAGTAACTTGCCCTGAAATGGTCTTTGAAAAGTATTTCTTGGTGTTGAGGTAACCAAAAAACTGTATAGTTGATTACGTCATTCTATGCCCATAAATGGATTCCTATCAGGATCTTCTGATATGGTTATACCAATTATGTAATAAATTTCTCAGAAACCCAACTGTCTTTGTCGATTACGTCATTCTATGTACATAAATTGATTCTCGTCACGACCTTCTGATAGGATTCTACCGGTTATGTAATCGATTTCACAGAAATGCATTTGTCCTAGTTGATTACGTCATTCTATGCCCATAAATGGATTCCCATCATGACCTGATAGGGTTCTACCGATTATATAATCAATTTCTCAGATATCGAATTGTCCTAGTTGATTACGTCATTATATGCCCTTAAATGGATTCTCGTCACGAGCTCCTGATAGGGTTCTACCGATTATGTAATCAATTTCTCGGGGATTCTCTCCCTTCGATTACGCAGTCAATATATCTCTACCCCACCTTCCCCATAGAAGCAGCAAATTAATTCCCTTTTCTTGAATCAATAATTCTCCATAGAAACAGCAAATCAATTGCCCTTTCGTGAATCAATAATTCTCCTTAGAAACAACAAATTAATTCCCCTTTCGTGACAATCAATCAACCTTGACATCACCTGTCACGTGTGATCTAACTGTTTCCTATTTCTGGAAACTCATAACATTCGTAAGAAGTGTCATTGACTCCGGTCCCCGTTAGACTCAATAATCCAGAAAACATCCATCAAAGTGAGAAAAATACTGTTTTTCCATTCTCACTGACAAAAACCATAAAACAGACATAAATTGATGTTGACATCCATGAAAAACATCAAATAAATTGACCAACACACATAACCGTCCAAACAACATCCATCAAAGTGAGAAAAATCCTGTTTTTCCATTCTCACTGACAAAAACCATAAAACAGACATGAATTGATGTTGACATCCAAGAAAAACATCAAATAAATTGACCTACACATATAACCGTCCAAAAAACATCCATAAAAGTGAGAAAATTCCTGTTTTTTCATTCTCACTGACAAAAACCATAAAAACAGACATAAATTATGTAAAAAAAAGTTGTAGGTGGCAGCAGGGGTCAGGGGTCGGAGTCAATAAGGCCTTTCTACTAACTTTGCCCATTGTTTACTTATAGTAGTTGTTACTGGGACGTATACAGCCATTTTTGGGGGGGGGGCTGTGCTTGGGATGGATTTTTATGGGGAGAATCCTTCTTGGGAAGGGAAATTTCTGGGGAGTGAATATTTCAGGGGAAATGTTACACTGAAGAGCCTTAGACAGAATTACTATACGAAATTCCTAATTATCTTACATTCTCTTTGCTAAATTTTTTATGTGGTGATGTTCCGGGGGTATTATCCAGGGGCTTTTCCCGCGTATTTTGTTTTCTGGAAAATAATTTCCCTGGAAGGGGGCATTTCTAGAGTGATCAAGAAACTGATTAGGTAATAAAGTCTTATTCAAATGAAAGAATGCTAAGTAGAATTTTTAAGGTTAAATCGTCCACAAGCAATTTTTCAGGGAGGAGAATTCTCAGCGAGCATGGAACTGTCCCAAGGGAATTTGACCGGGGTGGGTGATTGCACTTTAAGTTTTGTAAATTTCCACGGAGGAGTCTTCCGTAAGGGGAGGGGTATAAATCATAGAGGGCGAGCCTGATTTACCGACATTATTTGAAAACGAACAGGAATTATGCCCTATATGAAGGGTTGCCCCATCCTTAATACCTTACTCTTTAGGCTAAAGTTTGACTGTTTACTAAAATTGAAACACAGGGGCGGTTTAATAAGAATATGAAGCTTTTTTTAAAATTGCTAACAGCTTTAGCGTAAAAAGCAAGGTATTGAAGAGGAGGCAACTCTTCATATCTGGAATAAATCTGCCAAAATTAATATGGAAAATTTGTTTTAATTTCTTATGTACGCTGAGCCAAATTCGAACCTGCATTAGTTGAAAAACGTTCATAAATTAATTTAAAAAAAAGTGTTTTTAACAGAAAGTAAGGAGCGACATTAAAAATTAAAACGAACAGAAATTATTCCATATAAAAAGGGGCTGTCCCTTCCTAAGTGCCCCACTCTTTACGCTAAAGTTGTTTATTGTTTTAAAAAGTAGGGTGTGAGAGAGAGTCAAACTTCAGCGTAAAGAGCGGGGTGTTGAGGAGGGGACAGCCCCTTTCATATACGGAATAATTTCTGTTCGTTTTAAGTTTTAATGTCGCTCCTTACTTTTAGTTAAAAAAAACTTGTTTTTTTTATATTCAATTCTTAAAGAACTGAGACAAAAAGTCAAAATTTAGCTTAAAGAGGGGAGAGGTTTAAGATAAAAGCAATCCCCCCCCCCTCATATACAGAGTGATTGTTGTTCATTTTAAGCTTTAATACACCTCCTTGCTTTTTTTAACAACTGTTTTAAAAAACAATCAAAGTAGAAACTACGGGAATAGTACAGGAATAATAAGGTTTGACCAGCAACAAATTGATAAAGTAATGCTTTCTTCACTATCCAGACCAGAAAAAATTTCTGAACAACATATCCAAAATCCTCATCTTTAACTCGTTGCGAAATTTGCTTTTATTCCCGTTTTTGTTTATTAATTTATTTATTTTTTTTGGAAAAAAAATGAAATATCACCAAACTGGTGTTTGATATGTTTTTCTGTATCAGATTCAAAAGCTGAAACGATATCTGATGTTATTTTTTCCGAAATGTCAAAAAATAAATCAGAAATACTCTGTTTTTGAACAAAAATTAACAAATTTTAAAGTTTTAGGTAAAAAAAAAAACAAGCGTTCGATAGAAGTTTCTAGATCAGTTTTGAGTTGACAAACAGGGTTTTTTGAGATACTTCAAGATCTTTTTAATACCCATCCTCCCCACCCTTCCTCCAAAACCTTGCTCTTCGCAGGCATTTGATATCAAAATCCATTCACCTTCATCACTATAAAAAACGACGTGGTAAAAATTATTTGTAATAAAACGTAAGAAAATTGCACATCTGATTCATCAAAGGAACAAAAATCACAGGGAAAATTAAATCACAGGCTTAAAGCTCATCCTCAGAAAAGTCATCTTCTTGACACTTCGCGTTGTTACACGAAACTCCTCTACATACTCGACAAGCTATGGTGCATTCCAGGCCATTTTTCTTGCAGGAGCATCTCTCACTGTCGCAACCATCAGCTCGGCAAAAACACTTCACTGTCTTTAGAAGATGAGGAGGAGCAGTGGGGAGATCCGTCATTTTTGGCTCTAAAACTTCGTTGCCTTGAAGATTCCATCCCCAGCTTTGTGGGTCAACCATGCTCCCTAGCCAAATTTGAACGTGGCTGAAGATTCGGAACGAATGATACTTCGCTGCCATCATAGTCGGAGGCAGCCATTGTGGGTGTACGAATAAGATGGCAGTATTGACTTTCCTCTGGATAACTTGGTTCCTGGCAGTGTCAGGACTTGGCAGATCCTGGCAGTTGTAGAGTATCAGCAAAGCTTTCTCTCCAGCCGCAGCAATCTCATCATGAGATGCAGATTTTTACCGGCGTCTCTGAAACTCGATCTGGATAACAATAGCTGAAGAGCTTTTCCTTTTCCGATGCCATAATGGTGCGATGTTATGTCAAAACCCAGTATGGCGTGACAGAACGGCATCAGCAGGCAAACTTCTGATCCTAGCTTGTTTTTATCTGACAAACATCCCAAGCTGAGCATTTACTTCCGAATTTCGCTTCTGGCGAGAAGTAAACTCGATTTGAACTCGTGTCTACAAGACAGATGAGGAGGATGAGAACATCCGTGTCATCAGCAACCACAATGGTGTCGCTATGGAGTGCAGTTTCCGTAGCCTTCTTCACTATGTCTAGATCAGCATCTCCTTCAGAGTGGTATACATCGCAACCGCTGGCTACCAGAGCGTTTGCAAGAATATTCAGAAAACGCGATTTGTTCTCCTTGCATAAACAAAAACTCCTCTTTCTTCATGCAAAGATTCATGTCTTCGGTAAATAACACATCGCGGCCGACAGATCCAGCTCGACGCAAATGGGTTGTATCTTTGATTGACGGACCGCTGTCTTATCCGTCGAAGACAACAACTGCACGGGGATATTTTTTTTTGACGTAATGAATGTACGAAGACATGATAGCCTTATATGTGGAAACAACCTTCCACGGGATCCGATGGAGAACGGTGCCCCCGTCTAAGACGAAGCTGGTAATTCCCATCGGTCTTGGGGACTGAGCATCAAACCCACATAACTGATAGAATGCTTTTGTTAGCTCGGTCTTGTTGGCCTTTCGCATGAACCTGTTTCTTTCTAAGAGAGCAGGAGGAATGGTACAGATCTCAAACTTGAAATAATCTTCCTTGAGACTAGACCTCTGGGCAACGAAAATGAACCTCTGAAAAAGTAGTAACGGGTCGATGTGCGCCACCTCAGAAGAGCCTGACTTTTTCGTGGTCATCAGAGTCACTTGGTCTTTCGTTTTAAAGACGTGTTCCTTCGAGGTTTTTTCTGACATCTTGTCTAAGATTTTCTTCCCAGCAGATTCAGCTTCGTCAACATTCACGCCTTGAGATGAAGTTACTCCATTTGCAACGTTCCTCAGTTGTACATTGCCTTTGAATGGGGATGACACTTCGAAGAAATCTACCACCTTCGCGGTATCTTCACAGTCACGGGTCGTATAAACTCTGTCTCTCGGCACGTATAAACTTGAGAAGCTTTTCAACCATGTCAAAGTACTGCAGCCAGAGCTTTGCTGTTCGGCGATCTGCACTTTAAACGCCAGGAAATGTATCTTTCAACTGCCTATACCTGCACCAGCAGATGGCACTGATAAGCAAAATGGTCTATGAAGGGGAGTATGCAGAGAAGAAGTTTTGTTGATGCAGGCCATGTCCTGATTAAGGCTATGTAATTCAGCTTATTTACAAGTTCGGTAAGAAAGAACCTACCCTAGCATTTATATCAATAAACTACAAACCTGAATGAGATTCTTTGTACGATCCGGAACTGAGATAACTTTCTATTTGCATAAGACTGCAGCTCGGTTGCCTCAAGATGGCGTTTAGAATGTGTGTGAAAGTTATCACGCTAGCTTGAAAAGATCTGGATGTATACTGAAAAAAGACAAACGAACGGACAAAAAAAAACGCACACACAAAAAAATATCATAGTTATCACTCAGTTTTTTGCCAAAAATAGCGAAATTTTGCTATTTTTTTACTAAAAATGGATTTTTTAATTTTACTTGACGTTTATAAGAAAAACTAACGTCAGAAACGGTCTCAGCTCTCAACTGTGATACAGATAGACGTATCAACTCCTCATTTCATGACACTTCATTTTTTCATTAAAAATAAAAATTAATGTAACGAAAATAGCGAAAAAAAAAACAAATTTCGTAACGGGTTAGAGATAGGGATTTTGAATATGTTGTTCAGCACTTTTTTTCTGGTCCGGATGGTGAAGAAAGCATTACGTTATCAATTTGTTCCTGGTTCGGGCATTTTTTTTTCCGTATTATTACTGTACTAGAAGGCGCCAGGACATCGACACGTCAGGACCACTACCGTCAGAACATCGACAAAATCCGTTATAACATCGATAAAAAGCCGTAAGAAAATCAACGCGTCAGAACATCGAGAGTCATAACATCGACACGTCAGGACATTGACAGTCACAATTCCTACCCGTCAGAACATCGACAGCCATAACATCGACACGCCAGTTCATCAACAGTCACAATCGCTACCCGTCAGAACATCGACAGGCGTAACATCGACACGTCATAACATCTATAATTTTTTAAACTTTTGGGGTTTGGGGTTAGTTTTTTGGGGTTTAAGGGGGAGAGGTACCTAGGTTAGGTTGGGTTACGTATTTAATATATGCTATGCTTTACCCCCACCCCCCTTATGTGCAAACATCTAGCCGAAATTTGTTTCTAAACTATTATATACTTATTACTATTATCTAAGCTTATAAATTATTTTCATATCGAAAATCCGTCAGAACCACTAACCGTCAGAACGTCGATAGTCATAACATCAGTACGTCATAACATTAAAAAAATTTTTTTAATTAAAATCCATCAGAACCACTAACCGTCAGAACGTCGACAGTCATAACATCGACACGTCATAACATCTAAAAAAAAATTTCGACGCTCTGACGGGTAGCGATTGTGACTGTCGATGAACTGACGTGTCGATGTTATGAATGTCGACGTTCTGACGGGTAGCGATTGTGACTGTCAATGAACTAAGGGTGAAATAAGGGATTATCAAATTGGAGTTTTTGTATTTCAGTGTCTGAATGGTTTTGCACCGGATTTTTTTATGAATATTTTTAAGCCTAATTCGTTTTATCACGATTATTCGACTAGAAATGCGGATAGTCTTGCATCTGAGCCACGGAACACAACGAGAGCGAGTCAAGTGACCAGACACATGGGCCCGTCAATTTGGAATTCGTTCCCAGATTCTGTTCGTCAAGCTGAAAGTGTGCCGCAACTTAAAACCCGTATTAAAAATCATTTATTTTCAGGAATTTGGTAGTGTTAATGGTTCGAGATAAGGATTTTTTTTTTTTTTTTTTTTTTTTTTTGTAGATATTTTATTTTTATTTTTTTTATATTTTGTGCCATTATATATTTATCATTATTTTCAGTTATTATTATTCTTTTCCCCTTTTTTCATTTTATTTGGTGTGTTGAATTGGCATGCAGAATACCGGTCGCTTTTTCAAACATATTTTTGCCTTAGTGCGACTTGTTGTCACATTGAGTTGTTTTTGTATTAATAAAATTGTTATAACCAGAAAAAAAACATGAACTGACTTGTCGATGTTATGACTGTCAATGTACTTACGTATCGATGTTCTGACGGATTTTCCTAGTCGACGAAATGACGTTTAGTGCTTGTGACGGTTAGATGAAATGGTAGCATTCCGAAACTACCTCCCTAAAAACAGAGATAACTATGAAACAGATAAACGAAACCAAAAATAGATTAAAATACCAAACCTAAAACTAAAGTAAAATAAAAGGGTACCAAATCTAACTGAAGTCAAACAGAAGTACCGAAAGTAAAAATGGAACTGCCATCAAGTGAAACCCTGCGAAACCCAGGTTGTCACTTGAGCTTTACTGAAAACGACTTTTGTTTCGACCTCAACTATCATCAGTCCTAATTTACTCGAATTTATAGTTGCGAGTTCACACAAGGACCGTGGATCATAACTAATAGATCAACAACACTAGCACGTCAAAATCAGTTTCGACGGTACCATTTCTGATATCGTTCCAAACACAAAGCTAGGGAGAACGAAATGCTACCAAATCGGAGAATTTTATGAAGTATGCAGTTGTAACATTGAAAATATTCAGTGTTTCATATCGTTTGCCTGTTTCAAATTCTTTCGAATATGAGCCTCTCCCAAGTAAATTCATGTCTATGGGCCCATTAAATAGCCTAACTTTTATACCAGTAAAGCGGGGGAACAGGTGGTGATGGTGAATACTTTGTGAGCAAAGTCACAATATAAGAAATATATTTTATTTATTTGAAAAACTGTTGACCTTTTTATTGTTTATTTGTTTTGGAATAGTGAAAATAAGGAAGCATGACGTCTGGGTTTTTCTGTTTTTCTTTTAATGGTAGCTAAGAATTATCTGTATGACAGTTCAATTATCAAGCAATGAAAACTAGCTGTGTCTTACTATTAACACGTTGGTTAGCAAAGAACCGTGAAAAATTTAAATTGATTAAAGACCCGGATGTTCTAACAGGATTTTCTGATGACGAAACATAATCAAAATTTTAATTGTCTTTCAAAGGGTCGTCCAAAATAGTTGTCTAAAATAAATCAAAATTATAGAGTTTTTCCATGAACAGCTTGTGTTCTCTAATCTGCATAGCGGCGTGGTATCCCTATGTTTTGCCGATTCTTCATAAAATTTAACTTCTATAAATCCATACTGTCGTTTAGAATCTGCCCCCGGATATCAAATTGTCAATGAAAGATTATACTCTACTGGAGTGTTTGGAACTAAAAACCAAATTCTCATGTTAATGATATTTTTTTTATTCAGCTGCCTAAAAGACATATTGAAACTGTAAAAGTATCAGTTTATTTACTTTTCTCTTTTATTTATTTTTATTTATTTTTAGTTTATTTTTTCTCTTTTCCTAGTGTTTCTCCTTTTGTTTTTTTCCCTTATATTTTCTTTTTTTTTTTTTTTTTTTTTTCTTTTTTTTTTCCTCTTTTTTTTTTTATTGTATGGTATTGTTTATTCTCTTTAATCTTTATTTCATATATATTGTTTGATTTAGAGTAATATTTATGGTTGTCCTAGTACTTTATTATTGTATTGTAAGGCCCACAACAAGCCAAGCTTCATGGGCTAAATAATTTTTCTTTACGTTTGTAATATAGTTTAGTATTAATAAAATGATTGATTGATTGATTGATTCTAATCTTTTTGACCATATCTACCTAGATTTTTCCACTGAGGATCCCTGGTTATTTCAGCTTGAATTTCTTTCAGATCTCTGGGCAAACATAGAGCTTCAGCAGATCTCTCGGATAAATAACCAGATTGTTGAGTGTTGCCAGACTCGAAGGCCAAATGCTACAGCATTTGTTCGGATTTACGACAACCGACAGCTAGATAGAATCATAATATCTGGCAAGCTAATAAAATTAGAAAAAAAAATCACAATAATGCAAGTACCCAAAGCAAGGTTAAGAAAGAGCTGTTAGCCCAAGTTTGACATGAATAATTTAGGTTACGTAGATTACATTAAACTCGTAACTTGGACCACTACAAAAGCAGAAGGAATACTCACCAAGGTGAAAAACACAATTCAGAGAGTGGACCCCAAAATCAGCATTCCTAAAACAAGATTCTCCTATCCATGTGTCAAATCCGGTGCAGCCTGTCTACATGTATAAAAAAGGTATGAAGGTGGTGGAGGAATTCAAACACATGGGATCTGACTGACGCAAACGGAAGCAGCTCAAAGGAAAACTCTATTGGCAGCAAGACTATTCATCCAGCTAAATCTCTGCCTAGGGCGGAAACACAGCCGTAACAAAGCTCAAAAACTCAAACACAGCCGTAAACAAAGCTCCATATCTATGAGGCATTTTGTTTGATTAATTAAAAAAAAAACTTTCCGGAAAAATCAGTTTTTCAAAGAAAAATAAAGACCATTTTAAACTTAAGATCGACAGATACAAATACCTTTCAAAACTCAAACTCAAAACGACCAGAAATTACTCTTAAAGAATAAATGAAACCCAAAACGAACAGAAATTAAATAAACCATCATAGCGAAAACATACAACAAGTAATAATATAAATGAATAAATAGATCTTAAAGCGAGTAATGCTTAGATTGAATATGAAAATCAAGCTTAAGACGAAAAAAATATTTCCTATTGAAGTACAAATGAAACTTAAAACGAACAGAAATTAAATAAACAATCAATGCAAACAATTATACAATAGATATTGATGTAAATTAATAAATAAATCTTAAAACGAGTGAAACTTAAATTGAATTTGAAAATTAAGCTTGAAACAAACAAAAATCACCACAAACAAGAGGTTGGGTATGACCTCCTTCTCTCACTGTAAAAGTCTAAAACCTACTTTGTCATTGGCGCTTTACTGAAAACCAATAGAAATATTTTCTTTTGTACTTATCTCTGAAAATAAACATTAAAATTATATTAACATTTTGAACTGATGAGCTTTCAGGAATTAATATCATTATACTTCAAATAATCAGTTTAATTTATTAGCTCTTTTTAAAGTTGTTAAAGACGAATATAGTTTCACTAAAAACAAAAAGCTTACTGCGACATTGGCGCTTAACTGAAAACGAATTAAATTACAAATACTTTCTTTTCCAGTTCTTACAGCATTGGAAATAAAAATAAATTATAGTGAAATAAAGTCTTGAACCGATGGATTTTTCAACAATTAATATCATAATACATCAAATGTTCAATTTGATGTTGTTAATACTTTCCTCGACTGTTCAAGACGCATATAGTTTTCAGTAAAGCGCCAATGACACAGTAGGTTTTAGACTTTTACATTGCGAGAAGGAGTTCATACCCAAACTCTTGTTTGTGGTAATTTTTGTTTGTTTTAAGCTTAATTTGCATATTTAAGTTTCACTCGTTTTAAGATTTATTTATTAATTTACATTAATATATATTGTATGTTTGTTTGCATTGATTGTTTATTTAATTTCTGTTCGTTTTAAGTTTCATTTGTTCATCAATAGGAAAATATCTTTTTCGTCTTAAGCTTGATTTTCATATTCAATCTCAGCATTACTCGCTTTAAGATCTCTTTATTCATCTATATCATTACTTGTTGTATGTTTTAGCTATGATTGTTTATTTAATTTCTGTTCGTTTTGGGTTTCATTTATTCTTTAATAGTAATTTCTGGTCGTTTTTAGTTTGAATTTTAAAAGGTATTGGTATCTTCTGAGCTTAATTTTAAAATTGCCTTTAATTTTCTTTTAAAAACATATTTTTTCGGAAAGTTTTTTAATTAATTTTTGTTCGTTTTTTATTGCAAAAAATTTCAAGTTTTTAAAAAATCCTTATTTCAAAATCAAACTTAAAAAAAAAATCAAATATTCATCAAAGTATCAAAACTGATATCAAAGTAACAATATCAAAGTGAAAAATTGGGTTTGTGTCAACCTCGGAGTTTTTATTATCTGATGTTTGAACTATTTTTAATAAAATTGCTATCTCAAAATTTTTATCGGATGGGCTTAGGGGAAAAGGCCGTGGGAGGACTAGATTAAGCTTCGGTCTCTTTTGACTCTTTAAAAGTGAACTAGAACTTTGTATTTTCAGTCAAATGAGTCCTCTCTGAAGTTTATACGAGTATCCCTTCTATAAAAACCATATAAATCCCCAGAGTATAACTTACAACGCCTGTCCCTCGGCCCTGGGAGGTTGTCTCGACCTTGGAGTTTCAATATCTGATGGTTGGACTATTTTTAACAAAATGGTTACCTGAAATTTTTATGGGATGGGTTTATCCATCCGATACACTCAAAGGCGTGGAGGGCAGGAGGGGCTAGTTGTCCTCCGATCTTTTTTAACTCTGAGAAAATGAACTACAACTTTTAATTTCCATTCAAATTAACCCTCTCTGAATTTTATACGACTATACCTTCCAAAACAACCAAATCTGCTCAAAAACCAATACTTAAAACGCCTGCCCCAGTCCTGGGGGGGGGGGGGGTTGTGTCGACACAGAAATTTTTTTTATCTGATCTTTGAACTATTTTTAACGAAATGACCATAAGTAAAGGAGTTTTCGTTATATGATCTTTGAACTATTTTTAACAAAATAGCTACCTCAAATTTGTTATCAGATGTATTTGGGGGAAAGGGGCTTGGGGACCAGTTACCCTCTAATACCTTTTGACTCTTAAAAAGGGCTGGATTACAATATCCAATCAAATGAGCCCTCTCTGAAGTTTATACGAGCATCCCTTTCATACGAACAATATATGCCCCACGGCATAACTTACAACGCCTTCTCCCGGGCTCTGGGGGGTTGTGACGACAACTGAGTGTTTGTTATTTGACTTTTGCGAAATTTTTAACTGAATACCTATCTCAAAATTTTTATTAGATGCATTTGGGGAAAAGGAGCGTGGGGGGTTAGTTGCCCTCCAATATCTTTTGACTCGAAAAAACTTAACTAGAACTTTCATTTTCCAATCAAATGAGCCACCTCTGAATTTTCTACAAGAATCCCTTCAATAAGAACCATATATTCCCCAAGGGCATAACTTACAACACCTGCCCTCAGTAGAGAGCTATCTTATACTCCGACGATTACACCACCCCTTCGAATCCCGATCCGGACACTTTTTTTAAAACTCCCACGATCACCACGTGGTTTATGGTCCAAATATGGTCATAGAGTCCCTAGGGAGAAAGACCATCGCTCAATGACCTCTTTTTCCAAGGTCGATTTATTTGTTGTTTCTATGTGTAATAGCTCCGGGGCGAAGGTTGCACATGCGCACTGAATTCTAACGGGAACAATGTTATTGATCTAGGACTCGAGGGGGAAGTGAATTTCCGAGAACTTGATTGCGTAATCGCTCGTGAATGTCATAGTGTCCAGAAATAGTATTTGTTGTTGTTGTAAGTGCACGCTCTCAGCGAATGTTATGATCCAGAAATAGTATTTGTTGTTGTTTTGGTCATGTACATGCTCGAGGCGAATGTCATGGTGTCCAGAAATAGTATTTGTTGTTATTGCTCTCGAGCCAAATGTTATGACTTTCCCAGAAACAGTTAGATCACATGTTTCCTTCTCAGCCAATCAGCGAGTCGGATACATCCTCCTTCTCAGCCAATCAGAGGCCTGCTTACACATGATTTCCCCGTTACATAACAATTCACCCTTGAGATTTCGTATATAACGGGCATGCAATGTGATTAAATTATCAGAAAGTATTTTGACGCTGTGTAAACAACAATGGATAATATTGATGAATTAGAAGCCGTGGCAACTTCAATTTACCATGTAAGTACATTTTTTTTATTTTCAAACGAATTTTCCTTGGACATCCTCCAGTATATTCAGCTAAAACGTAAATATATTCCTTTACCCCAAACCCCCCCCCCACATACAATACAAACATCACTTTACAATCTTTATACTCACTAGAAAAACATAAAATATATTCTTTTTACCCTAACCCCATCCCCCATTGTTTTACAATCAAATTCTCGCAAAAAGAAATAATTTTCTTTTCGTTAAAGTTTGACTTTTCTCTATTGTGATTTAGTGTCTACTGACTTCTGTCAATTTTTAATGTAAATGCCGTTCTGATTTGACACAAGACTCCAGTGCGTGGTTAAAATTAGCAGTCACCCTTTTAAAGCACTTCCTGTAAAAGGTTTCTCAGATCAAAATGGGATGTTTTTCTCCTGTCAAATTAAAACGGTCTCATGCAGACAATTGCAATTTATTAAGCGCAGGCATATACAAGCTCTTTTTGGAGAACCAGTGAAATCTCGTTATTTTCAGATTAAGATCTAATAATATATTTAGGACATTGACGAAAGGGAGGGGGGACAATGCCTCAAGTCTATCGCCATCATTGTAAGGTGAAAACAAACTGTTTCTTCGCGTGAAAAGTAAGGGGGGTGAGTTTAAGAAAAAGATACATTGCTTTATTATGCGTAAATTGAATAACATTTTTACCATATCTTTCGGTGGAGGAAGGGGGATATTTTTCCATGTCTTGTCTCAGGGATATTTTCCGTGGGGGTTATTTTCCGTGGGCTGTTTTTCTGGGGGTGTGATAAAGATACAAACTAGGCCGGCGTTTGAACGGTTCAGTGAGCTGTAATTCTCAGATTCAAAAAAAGGATGCAATTGGTATATTTCACGAAATTTTTTACGTTGTGCTTTCTTAGTGATAAACTAAACAAAATTATGTGGATGAGGTTACTAACTTTCTTTCTGTGAAAAGGGGGCAAATTATTTTGATAATAATTTTTTCTCTTATTTTTAAGGCCAATTATGAAGAATGTATGGCGCCGCCGCCCGCTAAGAAAACCAGGGATGACAAGACAGCCCCATCAGTGCCAGCCCCAATGCAGCCTGGGTTTAAGTTAAAGAGAGAGTGGACGGCTTCTTATAATATGGTGAACCCTGCCGAAGCGATGCAAGATCGTGAAATAGCCGGCCCAGTCGCACAAGAACATAGCGACGTCGCCCCGTCCACCCTCCAGCATGCACTACCTGGTCCTTCGGGTGCCCAAGTGCAGCCGGGATAAGCAAATGTAAGCGTTTTTTCCTACCTTTCTATTTATTCATTTTTCAGTCCTTTTCAATCCCAATATAAACTTATCTCTGTGAGATATTAAGCCCTCGCCCCAACCATTGTTTTAAATTTATCTCCCTCGGAGATATCTAAATGTAATTTTTTACAACGAAACCACTCTTTTCTCTTCTCCCCCCTCCCTCGGAGATATCTAAATGTAATTTTTGCATAGAAATCACTCTCTTCTAATCTGTGCTATCGTTCCGATATCTGATAAACGAATATTTTTAGGTCATTTCTATTAATAATCACTGCCTTTGAAACTCAAAATGCTATTTTTTCTAATCTTTGATATTTTCTCTGTTGCTATTTCTTCACCGTTATCACATAAGCGAATATTTTTCATGGGTAATTTCAATTAATGCTCACCATTTGAAACTCAAAATCCCCTATTTTTCACAATTGATTATCACATAGTTTCAAGAGAATGAACTGAGTGAGATTATTCACATTTATCTATTTGTCACATATGGATCCCCTAATTTGCGCAATGGTATTTTAAAATAACTTTTAATCTTACAAAGCCTTGCCAATATTTTAGTGATGTGGAAACATTGTTGAATAAGAATTAACGGTTCTCGAATTTAATTGTACTGTTTCCCAGAGAATACGCATGGAAACAGAACAGACATGAGATTAAAAATAATCTAGGCTCATTTGGGGTCATAGACAACCTGTATGGGAAGTAGGCGAAACGACTTATGCCACCTAACACTACGGTTTTTTGGGGCAGTAGGTAAACGGCTGGGAGCCACGGAGCCCAGACTTTGCCGATGGGTCCGGGGAGTGCTGTGGGGGCAAGGTTAGGGAAGTGCCGGGGGGATGCGCCACGGGTCAGGGAAGTGCCACAGGGATGCGCCACGGGCCAGGGAAGTGCCACAGGGATGCGCCACGGGCTCGAGAAGCATCACGGGAAGCGATGCGGGGCCCGAGAAGTGCCACAGGGGTGCATTTGGGCTCCGAAACGTGCCACGGAGGGGCTGGGACGCACTGTGGGACCAGTGGAGGGGGGGGCGCTGGGGGAGAGCGCCAAAAAAAAAAAATTTTTAACACTTTGAAAATAAACGATCAAATTGTAGCCTTCTATGTCATATCTTAAGTTGGAACTTTCAGTTGAATTAACCAAATGTTATTAAGCAATAATAATCCAAATTTAAAAAACACTGGGGGTGATTTGAACACTTTGAAAATAAGTTATTTTTTCATTAACAGGTTGTCCTGGTTCCATACTTGCCATCTCCCCCCTTCTTATCAGTTGGAGAAGGAGAGGTGGCACACGTGGAGCCCCCCAACAATTCACTATGGGATGATTTATATCAATCATTTGATAATATTGACGACTTTTTAGGTGATTTTTTAAATGTAGATAATAGCTCAGTTGAGCTGGGTAATGTAGATAATTCAGATTCAGACTTAGCATTGCTAAGTGCAAATACTAGGCTGCTTTTGGATGATTTTGTCAGTGGATTGAGGGGAAACCCTTCCCCCTCATATTACATGAACATTTCCCCACTTCAATCGACTGAAGCGGCTTCCCAAAGCCCTATTATTGCACAACTTGGGAGAGGGGGTAATAGACACGCGGGGGAGGAGGGTACAACTCTCCCAGACTTTCAGCTGTCCAATACAATATTGAATCATATAGTTGTTTACACTGCGATGTTTGGTGACCCTTTTAATTCGCTTTTGTGTGGTAATTTTGTTTTTGACCCTATAGAAATTGTGCATGCCTATGTAGACAAAATTCGTGCGCTTCTGGAGAATCAAATTCAGTTGTGGGGAGGTAGGGATTCAATTAAGGTTTCCATTGTTCTAAAGGTTTTTTATTTGAATGAGGGGAAAAGCGAAGTTTACTATCATTTTATACATTCCGAGATGCGTTTGGTTTATTCAAATTTGGAAAATTTTGAGGGTGCTTTCACGGATTGGGTGGATCAAATTATAACGCATCTCGAGAACTATAATGAAAATGGTAGTGGCTCAGTAGTTTTATTTATTGAAAATTTAAGCGTAAATATATGTAAATTTAAGAAAGATTTTATTTTAAGAGGGGGGGCAGGTGGGAAAAGGGCAGTAGTTTTAAATTATAATCCAGATCTAGAAGGTTGTCAAGGTGTCCAGCGGATATGTTTTGAAACAGATTAAAAGTTTTTCCGATATGCTCTCCTCATATCAGCCTTTCAGCCTCTAGCAGATGAAACTACCAAGACAAATTTGGACATATAGACTGTACATGGGAAGGACGGGTCCGCTTTCCCGGTTGTAGATTTTTAGTATCTAGAGGGGAAATACCCAGTAACGCTTCGATCCATTGATATTTTTGAAAGGGCTAATGCCCACTTAAATATCGGCGTTACTGTGGTACAATACAAAACAGAATTTGAAGATGGAACTCGTTCTAAAAAGAAGGGGGTGGTATTCCCAGTAAGGGGTCCCTCAGTTGAGTTGGTTACACACTGGGATTGGGTGCTTCACACACCACCTAGTCAACCTAATGCAATCGGACATTTAAATCCTATCACTGACACGCGTAGCGTTGTGGGGGGTGGTAAGCAGCAGGGGGAACGTTTCCACTGTCCAACATGACTCTCCAGATTTTGGAGTGAAATAAGGTTGCGAAATCACATGAAGCATTGTAGCCGACATGGCTATCAGTCAGTGGAAACGGTTTCCGGGGATAGGGCCATTTTACGATTCAAAAATTTTCAAAATACCCTTCTCCAGTGCAACAAAATATCTTTGGACTGTGAAGCTAAGCTGGTGGAGATGACTGACCCCCATTTTCCAAACAGAGTCAAAGAACATCAGGCTATTGCAATGTCCCATACCCATGCGCAAAGAGATAGTTCTAACACCATGCAGTTGTTAGAAATAGTTGAAACACTGGATGAGGGGGAGTGCATGGACAAGGCATTGACTAAACTGATTGGCATGGCTAATGATGCTATTTCTGGTTTGAGAAATACCCATTATCCAATGGTGCTGTCTGCGGAGGATCGTCTCGCGATTAAAAATCAAAAAATAGGTTGGGTTTGCATGGGGGAGTTTGCAGAGATGGATAAGGGGACTAAAGGGAAACGTGGGGGGAGAGTGAAATTTAGAGATCATGACCATGTGGGGCAGGAAATATCCTCGGGGGGTAGTAATTTTAGGGGAGTTGCGCATCAATCGTGTAATTTAAATGTTAGCCATCAGTTTTTTATCCATTTTTTTATTCATAATTCCAATTATGATTTAAAATTTATTTTACCGGCCCTGGCACGTATACTCAGGAAGGGAGGGGGAGGAGATTGTCCATGGGTAAATAATTCTTTTATCTACAAGATAAGTCCCAAATCGGCTGAGAAGCTATTGCTTCTTAAGCTGAAATGCCAGTTAGTGTATAATAGGCGTATTTGTTGGAATAACATCGGGTTTCTATATTATTTTTGTTTTTTCCCCAAGGCCTTGGGTCACTTTATTCAAGTGCAGAAAAGCGACAATTTTGATAGCTTTCCACTTCTTAAACATCACTTTCCAGACGGTTAAATGTATGACCTGTTGACCTGCAAAGGTAAATACGCATACGATTATTACTGCTCTGGTACTCGCTTAAGCGAGGAGAAACTACCTCCAATTGAAGCTTTTTACACTTCACTGACCAACAGTGAATGCACAGCCGAGGAGTATGAGTTTGCCAAGAAGGTGTGGTCCAAGGGGGATTGTAAAAATGGGTGGGATTATTGTAGACTGTACTTGGCCAGTGACGTTTTAACTCTGTTGGATATAGTCTGTAAGAATACAGACCAGATCTATTCAGAGTTCGGGTTAGATATAGGCTACTATTTTTCCACACCCCATTTAGTGATGGAATTAATTTTAAAAATTAGCAGGGAGGACCTAGGCCTAATCACCGACGTAGATCAGCACCTTTTTGTAGAGCGTTCAATGAGGGGAGGGTATACTTTTCACGGGGAGGACCACGTCTTATCAACCGATCCGAGTGGACAAAGCACTGGTGCAAAGTCAAAGGCAGTCTTCTTGGACATGAACTCGTTGTACCCCTCGGCAATGTCTCACTACTCTTTGCCGTGTGGAAACTATCAAGGGCTTGAGAATCCTTGTGAGTTCCCCGACATTACCATCGTCTAGGACAATGGACCACAAATATGGTTCTTTGAAGTTGATGGTCACATTCCGCTGGCGCTTCACGACTCAGCCAAAGATTTTGTCTTTCCCTGTATCAATCGACCGGTGAGCAGGGACTCTCTGAGCTCCTACAATCGTTCATTGGTTGAGGATATGGGGATGCACTGGACTCCTCCAAACAGAAACTGATTGCTGATTTGGACCCTAAAGAGAATATCGTTGTTCACCATGTGCTTTTGCATAGGATGGTGAGCAATGGCTTCAATATCACTAAAATACACAGGGTCCTGCAGTTCAATCAGAGACCCTACTTGAAAACGTTTATTGACACTTTTGTCGATAAACACTCTAGGGCAAATTCAAAGGTGGAGAAGGAAATGTATAAGCTCATTCTAAATTCAGCGTTTGGCAAAATGTGTGAAAGCGTTCGTAATAGATCTCGTTGTGACGTCGTGACTGACCCTCTAGAGTGTGCACGAATTAGTGCCGACCCCAATTTTACATCGTTCACGAGCATAGAGGCTGGCATGGTTCTTCTACACAGGCAAAAGCGAAATGTAGTACTGAACAAGAATATAGCAGGCAGCAGTTCAGTACTAGAAATTTCAAAAAAGCTCATGTTGTCGTTCTTTTACAATGTGTGCAAGGTGCAATGGCCACGGGAGGGGGAGGTTCAAGTTTACTATGGTGATACAGATTCTCCGCTGTTAAAGGTAAATGGGGCTGAATTGGATTTATTGGGTGATTTTCAAAAAGGGGTGCACATCAGCTCGCGGATGGATTTCACCAACTGGAATCCATCACTCTACCCCGAGCTGGTGAAACGTCAAGCCCCCAACCAACTATTAAAATTAAAATCAGAGACGGGGAGTGATTTGATATCCAGGGGGGTGTTCCCGGGTCCCAAAGTTTAGTGCGTGGAAACTCATAGTGGGGAAGAAAAGAAGGCGTGTAAAGGGGTGCCTACACATTTTGTAAAGAGCAATTTTAACATGAGCGTGTACAGAGACTGTGTAGAAAGTAGCCTAGTGCCAAGAGCACAAGTGCTTGCAATTCGCTCTCTACAGTATAGAAATTATACTGTGAGAGTGGAAAAAAATGCAATGTCATGTATATCTGACAAGGTCTATGTGCTCGAGAATGGTGTGAGTGTCCTACCCCACGGTCACTACCGTATTTCGGATCGAGTTGAATGCATTGACTATCGCAATCAACTTGGTCTGGATAAATTAACCTAATCTGACTAACCACCACACAACCTGTACATAAATTATCTAACCTGCCCCAATCTAACCACCTTACCTCCCCCTCAACTAACCCAACCTCAACTAACCTACCGTAGCAGTGACGACAACTATTGTTTTTCCATTGCGGTCCCCGGGGGGTGGGGGTCCCTTCCCGCGGCCGCCCGGGGGGGTGGGGGGTCCCGCCCACTGCCAGCCCGCCTTCGGCCCTGCGGCCCTGGGGGGGGGATCCCACCTTTAAATTCATAATGTTCAACTGTGCTAGTTCATGTTCCAAGTGTGTGTGTGTATTTTCTGTTGTACAGAAAGTGTTATTGTATAGAAAAGTGTTTAAAGACAAAAAGTGTTGTAAAGAAAAGTGTTTAAGTTGCTGGACAAAAAGTGTTGTTGTTGTACAGAAAAGTGTTTAAAGACAAAAAGTGCTGCTGATAGACAATAAGTACTTTATTATAAAGTGTTATCATTGCAGTTCATGTTGAACAAATAGAGTTTTCATGTTGAACACCATTAAATTTTGTCAACTGTTCTTGTATTAATTTTATCGTTGTGCATGTTGACTGAACAAATATTTGTTTTCATGCAGTTCCGAAATAAATGCTATCATTAAATATAGTTTTTTTCTTGTTCTTGAATAGATAGATCCATGGGGAAAATAACTACTTATTCATTTAACACATATGACTTAAAGTTAGTTGCAGTCAAACTGTTGTCAGCAGCAGCATGTATTAATTTAAAACACCCTTCAGATCATTTCTCTGTTGTCCCTCAATGTCGGGGAAAACAACACTTCTAGCTAAAATAATTCAAAATTGCGATAAAATATTTTTGGAGAAACCGAAAAAAATCTACTCTTGCTATAGTCTTTGGCAGGAGTCCTATGATAAAATAAAAGATATTGCCACAACCATACCAATACAATTCGTTCGAGGACTTGATGTTTTCAATAGTATTGAATCGAACTCGTGGTTGATTATTGATGATTTGGCTGAATCCATTGAACAGTTCTCACAGGAAATGCTACAACTGTTCACCGTTCGCTCCCATCATAAACACATTTCCGTTACTATGGTTCTACACAATCTGTTTCATCAGAGCAAATGTATGCGAACCCATGCATTGAATTGCACCGTCTATATTATCTATCGAGTCGTCCGGGATTGTATCGCACTCCTAAATCTCAAAAATCAGATATAACCCGGCACTCCAAAAATTATGTTGTAAGCATACACTCAAGCGACTAGCAAGCCCTAAGGGTACATTTTGTTGGATCTTAATCAGAGCACGCCCGAGGATCTACGTGTAGTCACCGACATTTTCAACAATGAAATTACAGTATATCTTCCAGTGAACAGTAGAAAAGACTATTAGTCGCCATTATGACACTGAAGAAACTAAACGAACAACGGCATCTGTTTTCCTTTTTAAGCACTTCAAAACCATTGCTTATGAAGACTATACTTAAACCAGTTTTTTACAATTATTTTATTAATGTAATATACGAACTGTTTATAAATTTAACCGAGGGTAATGCTCAATTGCCAGAGTGTTTTAGACAACATACAAAAGAATATAGATCACCAGTATTTACCTTAGCTTGTAAGAACAAGGGAAAAAAATTAAAAAGAAAATGGCTCCCTCAAGCAGGCGGTAGCTTTTTCACACTTTTACTACCGATAAGTGCAGGACTTGTAAGCGGTTTTCTTTAGATGGCAAAAACATATAAATTTACACCATTTGAACTTGTCCTCTCGACCATCAAACATTTTGAAGACAATCTAAGCAAATTCATTAACGATGAGAATATTGCCGACGACAAAAAACTACTTTTACTTCATGATGCATTGCGAAGTGTGGACAAGCATAAACCATATCGGGAGAGACCCACCGTCGCCGATCCCTCTAAACAGGAAACATCTCAAGATTCTGCAGCAGCATCAAAGGAGACGGAATTGAATTCAATTGTATTGAAAATTGGAAACCTATTGCCATTGACCTATCGAGAACAGAGTAAAAGAGTATTATCTTATCTCATGTTGGAAACTGGTGGTGATCAAGTTCAAGTCAAGAGCACAGGGAAGCGAATTATAATTCAGGGAAAAAGTTATAATCTAGTTGATTTAATTTGTGATATGGTGACGAATTGTAAAGGACTCTTATCCTTTGACGCTCATCTATACACCTTTCTGTATGTATCAAACTTTCCCAAAAGTCTTATTGGCAATAAGCAAATTCTAAAGAAACTAAGAGAATATAGTCCACCAACAAAAACACCGTCATTTAAAAAAGAAGAAGATTCAATATTTGAAGATACTATCAGCAGCGTCACTGATTTTACAACACCTGTGGCTGCGAGTCAAAAGCGAAGACGAATTGATTTGCCCGCCAGTGTGCAAAAGGGGAGTGGACATTACACTACGTGTCTACGCTCAAAATGGATGAAGTTTTGAAAGGTGTCTATGAAAATATTGGTGAGGCGGAGAGTTTAAGTTCACCCAAAACGCTTTCCAAAGCTGTCTCAGGCCCCACCACCACATTGAAAAATGCAAAAGAGTATCTAGAAAATGAAGCGAGTTACACACTACATCATAATCACAGGCTTCGCAGTAAACAATATCGACAAACTAAAGCCTTTTTCCCTCTGCATATAATGCAAATGGATCTTTTAACTTTAGACGCAGTTCAACGGCGTCACAATGCCCCCTACAAATATATTCTAGTGGCAATCAGTATCTTTAGTTGCTATGCCTATGCCGTTCCACTGCGGTCAAAGAGAGGTGTTGAAGTTGCTAGGGCCATTGAAAGTATTCTAGAACAGGATTCATATAGAAAAATTCAATCGGATCGTGGCAGTGAATTTGTTAATCCCCATGTGCAAAAGGTTATTTTGAAATATAATAAAACACTTTATCATAGTCACAGCCCGATAAAGGCTGCATTGGCTGAAAGATTAATAAGAACGATTCGTCTATTAATTTCAAGATATTGCAAATTGAAAAATACATCGGCTTTTATTCATGATTTAGATAAAATCATGCAGATATACAACCATCGACCCCATCGATCTCTGTCCAACTCTACACCAACGGATGTTCACTACAATGAAAATACATTTGATGCTTTTCTAAAGCAATACTCCAAGGGTGAAAAAGAGAAAAAGAAGAAGAAATTCAATGTTGGTGATACTGTTCGAATTAATAGAACCAGCAATATTTTTGAAAAAGGGAATTATTTATGGAGCACCAAACTTTTTAAAGTGTCCAAAATCCTAGACACCGAGCCCACGACATATCGACTGCGAGACACCAAAGATGATGAGAGTCTCGGTGGTTTTTATGAATATGAACTGCAAAAAGTTACAAACACTATTGAAATGTATCAAATTGAAAAGATATTGAAGAGTCGTACATGCCATGGTAAGAAACAGTTGCTTGTTCACTGTCTCGGATACAAGTCGGATTTTTATTCTTAGGTCCGTGCTGAAAACACTGACAATGCTCAATGATTTCTATGTGACTTTCATGCCCAATGTTTCTGATCCTCTCTACAATGATCTGAAAAGAACAAGTGATTTTTGGACGAAACTCTCCCCCACCATCAAATTCGACGATGGAAAGTATGAAGTGGCTCTTGTCGACTGTATTCTCAAAAATACCTATGACATCCTGAGAAAGGATCGTAAATATGAAATAAAAATCAGACCCTATGATTTGCAGCCACCACCAGGTGATCAATAACAAATTCAAAAAATCAATTGGCTGGATTATCCATATATTGAATTACCCTCTGAGGAACTCACCTGTATGAACGATTTATGTTGTTCCATCAATAACTAAATGTCCTCTTGTAAAAAAGGTGATTTTCATGTCAACTAGTCAAAGTAGGACTGCAATATATTTATTATTTTATCCATTGCAAATGAAAAGATTATTATCAACGATAACCTAAATGATTATCTCGTTTTTAAGATCACTATAATCAATGGTAAAAGTGCGGGAAACCCTAATTTTATTTTCGCTGACTACCCGCCTGCCTTCTCCACGGACACTTGTATATTTCTCTACGCCTCATTTGTGGAAACATCTTGGGTTGGTAACTCAAATGTCCCCCTCCTACGAGTTCTTGAACGAAAAATCAATCAAGAACATTTTTATCACTATAATATAAAGCATCTACAATATATTCCAGTAAAAACTTCCTATTTGGAACTCTGTCAGTTAACACTAAGAACCAAATTGGGTGATCCAATAGCAATTTCAAAAGGTTTGGCTGTGATTACATGCCATTTTCGACCCATCATTCAACAGCAAGATGTCTCATAAAAAAGTGGTATTCACTTGTCCTGATATTGGCTACTATGTTAATACTCTTGGCCCAAGACAACATGGCAATGGAATGGACTATTACAAGGATCGCATGTTAATGTCTGGCTACATTCTTGGCAGTTGGTTTCCTACGCTGTTTTGCTCGTCGCTTCCACTGGCTAGAAAATATATTGTAAAGGATGCAAAAGATTTTGCATCATCTACACTATACGATTGTGGATATGGCAAGTATTTAATAAAAATTACAACGGAAAATCTTAGGTCCAGTGCGCGAACCATTGGCGAGAAATTAAAACAGAATGGAAAAGGCTTAAAAATGTCAAGAAACAAGGCATCTCTCATCACTCTCTACTCAAGTTAGAAACAAAAGACATCATCCCTCTTGTCAAAGAAAAGAAGGAAAAAGCCGACACGTGCTGTAAACATTAGTAGAAGAAGGAACAATAGAATTGTTAGATCGAAACTACATTTCTTCTCCTAAAATGTCCTACCTACCACATAAGGATTCCCAACCTTCAATCACAGCCTCATTGAATCTATTCAATGCTGAAAATGTTGATGTGAGTGTCAAACATGGATACTATGAACAATTTTATCCACAACAACCCCTCTCCGATAATATCCACTTTCAAATTTATTCTAATGAAGACTACTTTATGGACATGTCTTCAACATTTATAGATTTGCAAATGAAAGTCCGTAAATCCGATAATACAATGCCAATTCGGGCCAATGGAATATCCTATGAAAATTGTATATTACATAATTTATTTCGTCAAATTAGTGTCTACATCAATGGCATGCTGGTGAGCAAAAGCAATAATCTCTCAAATTATACGAGCTATATGCAATTCATGCTGATGACACCCAAGTCATACAAGGAATTGAGAGGTACCTCCAATGGATATGAATATATTACTAATACTGATAGTAAAGATGCACTTAAAAATGCTACAACTAGTGAATTGCATCTAGTTGGAAACATATATCATGAAATATTTAATGTATCACACTGATTACAACCCAGTGTTAAAGTGGATAGAAAATTGACGCAATCACCATCCAAGTTCATTTTGAGAGAGAAGATTGCTTCCCATCACGATGTCTGTCTCTTTCTCACCTCTACCATAATATAGTTCCGTACACAGCGTGTCCTGAGTTCTGTTGCTTTCGCTGTGGAAAAACTGAGAGACAATGGCAACAATATTCTAGTACGTTGTCCTAAAACAATCACCAATCAACTTCATAGTTCAAGAGACTAACTTACCGTTAACGATTAATTATGTCTCACGGTCGAAAGTCCGACAAACATAGCGTTGGCCTGTTTAAAAAATGCCAGTTACCGAGGGTCATTGACAGAAAGCCAACATACAGTCTAGATGTCTAGACTTTCATCTCTTGTGCACAAAGTAGAAGGCATCACGCTCTAAAGTATCTCTTTTGATAAATCCTATAGAACATTGTATGAGCTGACCATGCAAACCCTAGATCATGACTCTCAACTATTTGAAAATGGTATAACCGAAGATATGTTTGCTAAAACACATGGTATCATTGTATTGGATTTTTCGGGCACACAGGATATGAGTATAGTACGTACGGGGAGTGTGCGTTTAGAGTTTACATTTACTAACCCATTAGCTGAGAGTATTGCACTAATCTCAATAAACCAATATGAAACCTATTGGGAAATCACTCCCGAAGGCAGTGTCCTACTAGACTTGGCGCCATGAACACCAGTCAAATAATCAATGTATTTAATATGGACCCCTACATGTCCAAATACCAATCCTATTGTCTGCCCTCGGATTTTCTTGAAAAAATTCAACGTGTCAACAATACCTTAATTATTGTTAATAGCAGTCCATCAACTGTGCTGACGGGTCATTGGCTCTGCATCTATCAAACAGAGAAGACGATCTAATTTTTTGATACTCTTGGCCCAACCTACACATTTTATAAGACCCATATCAGCAACTATATCTAGAGCAGTAGGAAAATTGTTATTCAAACTCGAAAGAGGGTGAAAGATATAAGGACTAAAAGCCGTGACTTCCACGCACTACTATATTTTGTGTTCCGATGTGGTGGCTATACTTACATGCAGTTTCTCCACATTTATGGTGACAATCCACGTCTGAACGACTTTCTAGTGGAAAATATCCTCTCAGACCTATATAATATTGATTTCAGTGCCCTAAGAGTAAAGTGCTTACAAAATGTTTGTGAATTTGTTGATTAATAAAATGCATATATATATACAACAATGTCTTTAAATCTTCACTTTAGATTTCTTCATCTTCGATGTATAGGCAACTTTCGTGAACCACTAATGTTTGTAAATCATTTGGATTCACTGTATATTGATCTTTATTGACTGCAAATTCAGTGTCACATTTTCTACAGTAAAATGTAACTTCACTCTTTTCATATCTCTTTGTATAGTCAATGATACTATGTGCATTCATATTATGAAATTCACGAGTTTCAATCTGTCTATTTGAAGCAATATCACATACAGTGTTTTCAAGTGGTGAATTGCATTCGGTAACTGCCAAATAAAAATCACTTGGTTTATAGTCATAGTAGGTGGTGTCATCACAACGATGACGTAGAAACCAGATTGTCTTGTTACCCCAACAGTTGAATCGTAGAACAGATTCCTCTTCCCAGAATAATTTAAATCCGTGACGATACCATTCTCGTAGAAATAAACTGAAATCACGTTTGGGATTCTTTCCAATCATAGCGGGGTAAGTATTCTCCCACTGATCACATTTATCATAATGACAATTGGAGCACAGGTGCCCTCTAGGATATGAGTCACACACCTCCTCAAGACATGAATTACATCCGTTAATTTGTACTGCATAGCCTCTATGTAATTTACAAGGATTACATAATTTACACCTTTCACTATAGTCATCAATAATTGTACCATTCTCACATTGATTCCAACTACAAAGAGTGTGCATACAAAATGTACAGAAAGAGAACATTTTGCGGTTTCCGATGTCAACTCACTCACCGCTAAACCGAAACTGATCCTCTTCGTTCGATAAATTCAATGAGATGGAAATGGAGGAGAGAGGAGTAGCTCTGTGACGTTACCTCTTTCTAATGATGGCGGAGCCATCTACATTGAATCCATTGGCAATGTTTTCAAAAGTATATCCACAATATGATTCTGCCTTGTTCCAATTAATATATCAATAAATTGAGTATAAGCATTTGAATCACATTTTAAAAGTTTCATACAATAGTCCAATGGGGGAGAATCACTCCTCATTATATTGTCAAGTGTTCCCCGACAAGAGAATATCCTGTGTTTAAGAGATAACTCGGGAAAATCATCATCCAAAATCAAATGTTTTTCCATAAACACTAGATTTGATCTAATTCTCTCTTTCTCAAATTTATTCATTTTTCAATCCTTTCACTCTGACTGCTGACTCTAGACTGACCTTGATTCGTTAGCTCTAACCAGAAAAGAAAAGGAACATTTTCGATTTCAAAACAATTTTATTGAATAATTACAACAACAACAATAATAATACAGAGCATGTGCAATTAGCGATAGTGTTTATTGTCTTCAATATGTTTCACCAATGCACTTAAAGCAAATTGAAGTCTATTCACATGCGCTATATCAACTTTAGCGGCGAAACATAATTGATCCTCCATTTTAAATTTGCTCAAGGATATCACATATCTTGCATATACTGCATCCCATTCCAGACAAAGCCGCGATCCTTTCGTAATTTCCACCGCAATGTTTGGTTCTCTTGTATTATTATCATCAACTCCACTATCAACTTTTAATAGGGTAAACATTCCACTCGCTATCATTAACACACACAAATATATATCTAAATGAGTAAAGTCAAAACTGTTCTCACTCCTTTGAATTCTATTCACCGACTAATAAAACTATAGCAAAAAACCCGTTCCCTATATTCCCTTCGCCAAGAATGTGTAAGCAGGCCTCTGATTGGCTGAGAAGGAGGATGTATCCGACACGCTGATTGGCTGAGAAGGAAACACGTGATCTAACTGTTTCCGGGGCACTCATAACATTGGGCTCGAGAGCAACAACAACAAATACTATTTCTGGACACCATGACATTCGCCTCGAGCATGTACATGACCAAAACAACAACAAATACTATTTCTGGATCATAACATTCGCTGAGAGCGTGCACTTACAACAACAACAAATACTATTTCTGGACACTCATGACATTCGCGATCGATTACGCAATCGATTTCTCGGAAATTCACTTCCCCCTCGAGTCCTAGATCAATAACATTGTTCCCGTTAGAATTCAATGCGCATGTGCAACCTTCGCCCCGGAGCTATTGCACATAGAAACAACAAATAAATCGACCTTGGAAAAGAGGTCATTGAGCGATTACGTAATCTTTCTCCCTAGGGACTCTATGACCATATTTGGACCATCAAATGAGCCACCTCTGAATTTTTTACGAGCATCCCTTCAATAAGAACCATATATTCCCCAAGGGCATAACTTACAACACCTGCCCTCGGGCCCTGGGGGGCTGTATTGGTCCCTGAGTTTTCGTTATATGGTCTTTGAACTATTTTTTAAAACAAAGCTATCGCAAAGCTCTTATCGGATGAGTTTGAGGAAAACAGCGTGGAGGGGGGGGGGGCTAGGTGCCCTCCAATCTCTTTTGGCTCTTAAAAGTGAACTAGAACTTTCAATTTCCAATCAAATGATCCCTCTATGAAGTTAATACGAGCATCCCTTCCATAAGAACCATATATGCACCCAGGGCACAACCTCCAACACCTGCCCGCGGGCCCTGGTGGGTTGTGTTAACAACAGAATTTCCGTTATGTGATATTTGAACTATTTTTAACAAAATGGCTATATTAAAATTTTTATTGGATATATTTGGGAAAATAGGGTTTAGGGGGGGGGGGAAGCTGGTTACCATCCAATATCTTATGATGCTTAAAAAATGAACTAGAACTTTCAATTTCGAACCAAATGAGCCCTCTCTGAAGTTTATACGACAATGTTGTCTATATAAAAACCTTATATGCCCCAAGGGCATAACTTAAAACCCTTACCCTGAGGGCTGTGGGGGAGTTGTCATCCTCAAAGACCTAATTTCCAGAACTTAAAACTACCTTTGATAAAATGGCTATCCCAAAGTTGTGATGGGATGTATTTGGGAGAAAGGCGGGCGTGTGGGGAGGGTTAGTTACCCTCAAATCACTTTCGACTATTAAAAAGGCCAGTAGCCCTTTGAATTTCCAATTGAATGAGCCTTTTTTGAAGTTTATACGACAACACCTTCTATAATAACCTTATATGCCCCCAGGGCATAACTTAAAACCCTTGCCCTGAGGGTTGTGGGGGAGTCTCCTCCTCAAAAACGTATTTTCTATCTGGAAATCATCAACGCTGAACAAAATGGCGATCACAAAATTTTGACTTAATTGGTTTGGGTAAATGAGGGGTCGGGGGGGGGGCTAGTTGTCCTCCAATCACTTTCGAGTATTAAAAAGGCCACTAGACCTTTGAATAACCAATCGAATGAGCCTGCTTTGAAGTTTCTACGACAACGCTTTATATAAAAACCTTATATGCCCCCAGGGCATAACTTAAAACCCTGGCCTTGAGGGTGTGGGGGAGTGTCGTCCTCAAAAATATATTTTCTATCTGGAAATCAACTACGCTGAAAAAAAGGGCTATCTCAAAATTTTTATTAGATGTGTTTGGGGGAATGATGGGTAGGGGGAGGCTCACTTTCGGGCATTAAAGAGGGCACTATACCTTTGAATTTCCAATCGAATGAACCTTTTTTGAAGTTTCTACGACAACACCTTCTATAATAACCTTATATGCCCCCAGGGCATAACTTAAAACCCTTGCCCTGAGGGTTGTGGGGGAGTCTCCTCCTCAAAAACATATTTTCCATCTGGAAATCAACTACACTGAACAAAATGGCTATCTCAAAATTTTGACTTAATTTGTTTGAGGATATGATGGGTAGGAGGGGGGGCTAGTTGTCCTCCAATCACTTTCGAGCATTAAAAAGGGCACTAAACCTTTGAATTACCAATCGAATGAGCCTGCTTTGAAGTTTCTACGACAACGCTTTATATAAAAACCGTATATACCCCCAGGGCATAACTTAAAACCCTTGCCTTGAGGGTGTGGGGGAGTGTCCTCCTCAAAAATATATTTTCTATCTGGAAATCAACTACGCTGAAAAAAATGGCTATCTCAAAATTTTGATTAGATGTGTTTGGGGGAATGATGGGTAGGGGGGGGCTAGTTGTCCTCCAATCACTTTCGAGCATTAAAAAGGGACTATACCTTTGAATTTCCAATCGAATGAGCCTTTTTTGAAGTTTCTACGACAACACCTTCTATAAAAAACCTTATATACCCCCAGGGCATAAGTTAAAACCCTTGCCCTGAGGGTTGTGGGGGAGACTCCTCCTCAAAACATATTTTCTATCTGGAAACATCTACGCTGAACAAAATGGCTATCTCAAAATTTTGATTGGATGTGTTTGGGGAAATGATGGGCGTGTGGGAGGGGGGAGCTAGTTTCCCTCCAATCACTTTCGACTATTAAAAAGGGCACTAGCCCTTTGAATTACCAATCGAATGTGACTGTTTTTAAGTTTCTACGATAACGCTTTATATAAAAACCTTATATGCTCAGTATTGATTCAGAGTTCAGAGAGTTAAGAGCAATTAAATCGGATAAAATAAAGGATTAAATCTGGACAGCTTGCGTAACCAATTTTTACCTGTGTGTGGCTTTGTGCCAAAATTGTGAATATCTTTTTTGAAAACAAGAAAAATAACTTATTGATTTGTTACAATACTAGATCAAATTAAGGACTACATTTGTGCATCGATAAGATCCAAAGTGTGAAAATGATAAACCAAACATTAGAGGCCGAGAAAATCCAAAATGCCCAGTTTTTGCGAGAGATAAATTTCAAATTGGATTTATTATCAGCGCTTTCGGAGAAAGTTAATGCAATTCCTGGACTTTCGGATAGCATTGCTGCCTTACAAGTACAGAAGAATAACATTAGTACACAGCTATCTAGCAATGCTAAGACAAATGAAGAAATTAAAAAAAAAGCTGGAAAATGTGAAATCAGACCTAGTTATCATATCTGAACGAGCCAACCAGCTCGAAACAGAACAGAAAATAACAAATTTGATCATTTATAATTATACTCCGCAACAGGATGGCGAGTATACTGTGAAGCAAGAAATAATGTATTTATTAAACCGTGCTATGCCTTCTCTCAAAATAAGTCGATGATGTACGTGACATTTTTATATTGAAATCAGGGCCAGTAGTAGTGAAACTAAATTCGGTCGAAATCAGAGACTACATCTTAAGAAATAGTTCCTTATTGACAAAGGCAGGTCTATCGGTGGCCCCAGATTACACAGCTAAACAAAGAGAAGCCCGTATACACTTAAAGGAAATTATGAATCTTGCACAGAACGACAGCCGTCATGCAATGCTACGAGGTGATAAGCTGTTTATCCAAGGCCAACTATTCAGGTACGATAGAAAGGCTGTGATTGAGGTTAAATGTAACTTGGTGCCAGTTAAAAATCTTGGTCCACCCCCTAGTGCTAGACTCCCAAATTACCCTGCTGTTATCCCGATGGGGCTAGATAGTGATGCCAGTAATAGCGATGCAGAAACAGTGATACCATCATTAGCCTATTCTCAGGCAGTATCGGCAAATAAAAGACCTGCTAGTGCTGTTATTAGCCCTAATGAGCTACGTCGACCAGGTACTCGTAATGTGGCACTCAGAAGAAACCATTCTCCAAGAAAAGAACTTATCAGAAGACATCGTTGTGGATTTTCCCGTGATTGTGTTGATAATAGTCAGCGAGTGCTAACAGATATTAATAGTCGCAGTCGTGAGTATTACCATTTTGCCTTTTCCTCGACAGAGGCCAGGAACGAGAAACTCCAAGAAATGGCTAGTGATATTAATGCACTGACAGAAAGCGTAGACACATAGGAAATAAAGAGCCATATACTGAGTTTAGTGTCATGGAACATACAAGGACTACGTGATAAGCTGCCTTATTTATATGATGAATTACTTTCGTTTGATGTGATTCCGTTTATTGAAACATGGAACGATCATCCTCCTATATCACCTCTCCCACGGTATTTGGTTGAACAGGTTGTGCGTAAACCAGCAAAAAATAATAGACATTATGGTGGTATTTTGGTTTTGATTAAATCATCAGCTATTGATGGTTATGAACGAGTTAATAGTAGATCTGAAAATTTACTTTGACTGCGTATTTGTTTGAAATGTGGGAAGAGATTAACTTTGGGCGTTGTGTATATCCCTCCACAAAATAGTTCTTATAATCGAGTAAATACTTATGAAATTTTAGATGATGAATTGTCGCTAATACAAGAAAGTTATAGTGATTTTGAGTGCGTTTTTATGGGGGATTTCAATGCTTATACCGGCGTTGAGGTTGAGGTTCCAGATTTATTAATCCCAGATTTAGGGGATTTGGTCCCAATTTGTTGTAGATTACCGCGAAGTAATAAGGATGAAAAAAGAAATATAAATGTTTCGGGAAGAAAGCTCCTGGCGCTTTGCGGGGAACATGGTCTGATCATTACGAATGGAAGGTTTGGAAATGATAAGGGTCTGGGCGAGTTCACTTGCCTTTTGGACCCAACTCCAAGTGTTGTAGATTATGCGCTGATTAATACAAAATTTGTATCTGAATCGATTGATATTGATGTACTAGATTTAGTTGGATCCGATCATAAAGCTATTAAGCTTGAGCTGAAGACTGGGAATCTTCAGGATGTTGTTCCTCGAGTTAGAAATTTATCTAATGGGGAGCTTAGATTAGAGGGCTTAGGAAAACGAATTAGATATGATTTAAATGATAATGATTTTGAAAAATTTAAAAGGGAGCTTAGGAAGTTGCAATATAACAAATAAGTTGAAAGCGTTAGAAGAAGATGGAAAAGATATACATGGTATAATTAGATTAGCCGAATATACAGATAAAAGAAGAGATCATAAAAGGTTAATTAAAAGGACAAAAAAGAGATTGAGATGAAGAAGAAACTGGATATTGCAAATTATTTTAGAAATAAACATTTTAAGAAGTTTTGGGGTTATATAAGGAATGATATTGGAAATGAAAAAGGAAACACACAGGTGGCTCCAGACGCCAACTCATGGCCTGAATACCTAGAAAGCTTGGAAGGTGATTGCGCAGAATTACAAGAGGTAATACATACCACTGAGATGGTTGTTTATCCTATGAAGGAACATGATTATGATTTAGTAGGGGAACTGAGTAATGATGAGGTTAAGTTTGTATTCAAGAATTTAAAAGGAGGTTCGGCTGCGGGTGTTGATGGTGTACCAATAACGTTATTTAAGAATTTTCTTTCAATTTTTATGTCGATGACCGTTTTTCTTTGTAATAAGGTGTTAACTTCAGGACAATGGTCAAATGAGTGGAAGAGATTATTGCTAATGCCGCTTTTTAAGAGAGGTAACACTAAGTTGCACATGAATTATCGTTTAATAGCGCTAGTCCCTGCTTTAAGTAAGATAATGGAGAAAATATTAGATACAGGGCTTTCTAAATAGTTAAATAAAAATAATATAATACATGAAGAACAAGGAGGTTATAGGACAGGGTACGGAACGGTAGATACAATATTTATTTTAAAGGCATTAATTAATAAATATGGAAAGGGAAAAACTTGTCTTTAGGTGAGATTTCTGGACCTCCACAAGGCGTTCGACAGTGTCAACAGAAGCTACTAAAGGATGCCTTGTTTAGAATTGGCCTCCCTCATTTGTTTGTGAGGTTGATAGTGAGTATGTATATATGTGTGAGGGGAATCGTGTTAGTTGGTAACAGGTTTTCTATGTTTTTTTAATATTAAGCTGGGTGTAAAACAAGGCAGCACTCTTTCTCCTAAATTGTTTAACATTTTTATAAATGATGTTGTTGATTATCTAGAGAATAGATGGGCTCCGAACGTTAGTCTAGGGACCCATAAACTATCACATTTATTATTTGCAGATGATATTGCTTTGGTGGCTAGCACACCGCAAGATCTGCAGACGCTTTTGAGTCTTATAGAATAATATTTGCAGATGAAAAAATTAAGGCTGAATATTGAAAAGAGTGAGGTTGTTATTTTAAAAAAAAGGAAAACAAGTAGCGAAGATAATTATAAATTTAAATTTAATAATAAGGATCTGAAAGTAAGTAAAAGAATGAAATATTTAGGATTTGTTTTATAGGAAAATAGACGTTTAAAGAGTCATTTTGATGAACTAATTAATAGAGGTAAAGTGGCCATGTCTGCAATTTTTAGAAATCCAACGATAATGGGAATTAAAAACCTAAAAATGCATAAAGAATATTTAATACAAAATTTTTACCAGTATTACAATATGGAGCGGAGATTTGGGGCGGAGAAGTGGCACAGAAGTTGGAGTCCCTCCAGCTCCAGTATTATAAAAGACTGTTTGGATTACATCAGACAACTCATTCAAAGGTTCTGAAAGTGATATGAGCCTGTTTTCGTTAAAACTACGTAGGTCTATTTTGATGCTTAGATTTTGGTTGAAGATCCTTAGGTGCAATGAAGATAGACTAGTAAGTGCTGCTTATTATCAGATGTTGAGCTATGGTTCGGAAACGTCGTGGCCGTCCCAAATTAGGTCATTACTAGAAAGAGTGGGAATGGCTTACTTATGGAATGACGGTCTTGGTTCCCCTGATCTACTAACAAATTTAGTAAGCCAGGTATGATTTATCTTAGAGGGTCAAGAAATTCAGTATTGGCAAAGGCTGGTTTTAAATGCTGCTACATTGAATCATTATAATCAGGTTAAACCTAGTTTTGGAGAGGGAATTTATTTTAAATTCAATTTAACGGCTATGATTTTATGGCGATGGATTCAGCTTAGGGCGAATTGCCTTCCAATCCAGAGCAGGCAAATGGTGTTCGACAGGGGGATAGTACATCCTGATGGTCGGTATGTGTGTCCTCTTTGTAGGGATGAGGACAAAGATTTGGACAATTTTCACCGAAAGTGCCTGTTGCTCTCTTATTTGATTGAAAATTACCTACATGGGATTGTTTTGCTACTTCCAAAAACCTTACAAAGTATTGATCGAACCACAATATTTCGTAGTGGTGCGTACATAGAGAAGGTATTAGAAAGAAGGAAATGTTCTTACAATTAATTATTATTAATTATATGAAATTAAAGTTATTTTTTTGGTAATTTACCAGAAGGTATTTTTCGCTATGTATCATGTTAATGTGTTTCGTAATTTGCTCTGTTGTAATTTTTCTATTTTTCATAATTTTTGTGTGTATATGGCACTTGGGCTTTTGAAATACACGATCTATCTATGCTCCCAGTGCATAAGTTAAAACCCTTGCCTTGAGGGTTGTGGGGGAGTGGCCTGCTCAAAAATATATTTTCTATCTGGAAATCAACTACGCTGAACAAAATGGCTATCTCAAAATTTTGATTAGATGTGTTTGGGGAAATGATGGGCGTGGGGGTGGGGGGGGGGGCTAGTCGCCCTCCAATCATTTCGACTATTAAAAAGGGCATTAGAACTGTCAATTTCCAATTGAATGAGCCCCCTTTGAAGTTTCTACGGCGACCCCTTGCATATGAAGTGCCTCTGGTAAAAAAAATAATAAGAAATAGCTGTAGCGTTGCATATAGTAAAGGCCATACGGCTCCAACGTTTTATTATTTATTTATTTATTTTTTCACAGAGGCACTTCATACGGAAGGGGTTGTCGTAGAAACTTCAAAGGGGGCTCATTCGATTGGAAATCGAGAGTTCTAGTGCCCTTATCAATGGTCGAAAATGATTGGAGGGCAACTAGGCCCCCCACGCCCATCATTTCCCCAAACACATCCAATCAAAATTTTGAGATAGCCATTTTGTTCAGCGTAGTTGATTTCCGGATAGAAAATATGTTTTTGAGGAGGACACTCCCCCACAACCCTCAGGGCAAGAGTTTTAAGTTATGCCCTGGGGGCATATAATGTTTTTATAGAAGATGTTGTAGTAGAAACTTCAAAAAAGCCTCATTCGATTGGAAATTCAAAGAGCTAGTGCCCTTTTTAATAATCGAAATTGATTGGAGGGCAACTAGCCCCCCCCCCCCACACCCATCATTTCCCCAAACATCCAATCAAAATTTTGAGACAGCCATTTTGTTCAGCGTAGTTAATTTCCAGATAGAAAATATGTTTTTGAGGAGGACAATCCCCCACAACCCTCAAAAAAAGGGTTTTAAGTTATGCCCTGGGGGAATATAAGGTTTTTACAGAAGGCGTTGTAGTAGAAACTTCAAAAAAAGGCTCATTCGATTGGAATTTCGAAGGGCTAGTGCCCTTTTTAATAGTCGAAAGTGATTGGAGGGCAACTAGCCCCCCACGCCCATCATTGCCCCAAAAATATCCAATCAATATTTTGAGATAGCTATTTTATTCAGCGTAGTTGATTTTCAGATAGAAAATATGTTTTTGAGGAGGAGACTCCCCCATAACCCTCAAGGCAAGGGTTTTAAGTTATACCCTTGGGGCATATAAGGCTTTTATAGAAAGCGGTGTCATAGAAACTTCAAAAAAGGCTCATTCGATTGGAAATTCAAAGGGCTAGTGCCGTTTTTAATTGTCGAAAATGACTTTAGGGCAACAAAACCCCCTTTCACGCCCACCTTTTTCACAAAGACATCCAATCAAAATTTTGAGACAGCCATTTTATTAAACGTAGTTTTAAGTTCTGGAAATTAGGGCTTTGAGGATGACAACTCCTCTACAGCCCTTAGGGCAAGGGTTGTAATTTAAGGATTTTCCGAATCCTTCCCATTATTTCTTATGGAAGGGATGCTCGTATAAACTATAGAGAGGGCTCATTTGATTGAAAATTGAAAGTTCTTGTTCACTTTTCAAGAGTCAAAAGAGATTGGAGGGTAACTAGCCCCCCCCCTCCTCCACGCCCTATATGCATCAAATAAAAATTTTGAGATAGAAATTTTGTTAAAATAGTTTAAAGTTCTGATAACAAAAACTCCGGTGTCGACACAGCCCACCAGGGCCCGGCGGTAAGTAGAGTAAGAGATTCCATTTCTGAGCCTCCTATGTACCAAACAGGTTTTTCTAGTAGTTACGGGTCATCACACTCTTTGCCAAGAGGAACGTTTATAACTTGATTGGCGATTAGGATTTGAATATAAGGAATGGTTTTCACTACAATTCATATTAGTAGGAGAATTGGATTCAAAAATAATAGTTTTTATTTGAGAAGACATTAGTGGAGAGAAAATTAGTGGTGCATTTACACTATTGGAGATTAATGATGGAACTGACAGCAGCAGCAGCAACGATATACGAGTACCTAATGTAGCTGTGAAAATAACTGCTGGTTGTAGACTATGTCTTGAATGGGACACTATGTATGCTAGATACGTGATATCATTAAGCAAATTTAAGCAGGAGGAACAGCTGTGTTTTGCCGGAAAAGTAAATATTCTCCATATAAATAAACTTCGGTCAGCATTAGATGTTCTATCGAAATATATTGATGAGAACAAAATGCATCAGTGAATATTATTATTGTAATTATGTTCAATAAAATTGTTTCTAAATCAATAGTATTTTTTCTTTTTCTATAGTAGACAATCATATATTTTTTAGAGTACAAAAAAGAGATTCTGATTAGTCTGAAGGTGGTCGTGAGAGAGTTAGGACTATAAGAAATGGATAGATTCGAGAAAGATCTAATCATGAGGAATCTAGTTCTTATGGACAAACGTTTGATTCTAGATGATGATTTTCTAGAGTTGTCTATTCAAAGGAAGATATTTTCTCGGGGAATGCTTGTCGATATAATGAAAACTGAGTCTCCATCATTAGACTATTGTATTAAGCTTCTACATCTTGGTCCAAATGCATTTAAAAAATTTTTATATATATTTATCAATACGCATAAAAATTATTTTTTTTATTTTATTTTATAATTTTGTTTCTAGAATTTCATTACTTTTTTTTTTTCATAATATATATTGTGCTCAATGAGGATTCAATCCTCTCTCTCTCTCTCTCTCTATAACGGGCAATTTTTTTACTTTTATAGCTAATTTTTAGTTTGGCAGTGAGAGCATTAACACATGACAAAATTTTCCATACATGTCCACTATGTATGTACTCACTGGGTAGTTGGTCATCATGTGAGAATTGCACAATGATTGAGGAGTATGATGAAAAGTGTAGATTATGCAACCCGTGTAAATTGCATAGAGGATATGCTGTACAAATTAAAGGTTGTAATTCCTGTCTTGAAGAGGTGTGTGACTCTCATCCTAGAGGCTACCTATGTTCCAATTGTCATTATGAAAAATGTAAGCAATGGGAGAGTACATATCCCGGTATGATTGGAAAGAATCCTAACCGGGATTTTAGTTTATTGCTACGAGATTGGTATCGTCGTGGTTTTAGATTGTTCTGGGAGGAGGAACCTGGTCAACGATTCAACTGTTGGAACAACAAGAGAATATGGTTTCTACGTCATTGTTGTGAAGACAATGGGTGTTATGATTATAAGCCCACTGATTTTTATTTGGCTGTGACAGAATATGATTCAACACTTGAGGACACTGTTTGTGAAATTGCTTCAAATACGCAAATTGAAACATGTGAATTCTATAGAATGAATGCGAATAGTATCATTGACTATACAAATAGACATGACAAGAGTGAAGTCAAGATATACTGTAGAAAAAATGACATTGACATTGCACTACATCAAGATCAGTACACGGTGAATTCAAATAATCTAACTGCACTAGTCGTCGTTGACAAATACCTAGTAGGGGATGGAATCTAAAAGAGTAGAAAAGTCGTTTTATAATGTCTATATTTTTTTTTTATTAATAAAAAATTTCACATAAATCTTTGGAAAATTTTATTCTTAGGGCACTAAAATCAATATTAAATACACTTGTAAGTATTTTATCCACTAGAAAGTCGTTCAATTGAGGTAAGTCAACGTAGATGTTGAGAAACTGCTTGTAGGTGTAGCCACGACATCTGAACATGAAAAAGAGTAGTGCATGAAAGCCACATGTCTTAGTTGTTAAATCCTGTACTCTTCGTTGATTTTGAATAATTGTTTTCCCACTGCTTTCAATAAAGTTGTTAATGTATGGAACATATAATTTATACGATAGGCCAAGAGGATCAAAAAATTCAATATTCTTCGCTGTTTGAAAGATGCATAGCCAATGACCGGTCTTCAAAGTTGATGGACTACGATTAACAATGATTAGAGTATTGTTAACACTTGGAATTTTTTCAATGAAGTCCGAGGGTATGCAATAGGACATGTATTGGGACATGTATGGATCCATACTAAATACATTGATTATTTGATTTGTGTTCATGGTGCAAGGTCTAGTAGAACACTGCCGTCGGGTGTGATTTCCCAATAGGTTTCAAATTGGCTCAGTGATATTAGCGTGATACTCTCTGTCAGAGCATTGGCAAATGTACACTCTAAACGTACATTCCCAGTTCGTACTATGCTCATATCCTGTGTGCCTGACAAGTCCAAAACAATAACCCCATGATTTTTTGAAAACATTGATTCAGTTATTCCATTTTCAAATAGTTGAGAGTCATGATCTAGGGATTGCATAGTCAACTCGTACAGAGTTCTATAGGATTTTTTATCCAATGGTAGAGTGTACAGTGGAATACCATTCACTTTACACACAAGGCTAGATAGACCGAAAAAATTAAAATCATGGGGGGATTCAGTCCAGGATCCTACGACACTGCCACTCTTCACAAAGGCCAAAGCCAATTTTGAAGGGATTTCTCCATTGATAAACGATGAATCGCTATAGCTACGAGAACCAGTGGCAATGTGACGTTGATTGGTGAGTATGGGGTGAGTATGGTGACGTTGATTGGTGAGTGGCAGTATGGGGGACAAGAAGTTTAATGTTGTTACCATTGGCTCTTAGCTTTTCCACTGCCAATGCAACAGAGCTCATAACTTGTTGTTTTCGGACGTGGAGAATTGCCGATGTGATAATAACATTTGCATCGGGTGCTGCAGGAAGTGTTTTTCTCAGAATGAAATTCGATGGGGCCATCTGTAACTTTATGTCAATCTTGACATTGGGAGGTAGCCATTGGGATATATTGAATATCTCATGATTTAATTTTCCAACTAGATGATACTCCTGGGTCACTACTGTAGTCAACTCACCGTCAGTATCAACACCTGTTAGATATTCATAGCCCAATGATTGTCCTCTCATCTCCTTGTACACCTTCGGCGTCATATTCATAAATTGTATGTAGCGTGAATAGTTGGATAAATTATTGATATTGCTCAAAAAAGTACAATTAATAAATAAATTAATTTGTTTGAATAGATTATGCAGAATACAGTTATCGTCTGAGAAACCATCACCAGCATTCGGAGTTGTATGATATGACTTTTTCGTCGCCGCGTCATTTAGATAAATAAATGTTGACTAAAAGTAACTGAAATATTCTAAATTGGAAAATTTCTCAAAGTCGATTTTTTCCGAGAGGGGCTGTTGGGGATAAAACTGTTCATAGCAGCCGTACCTGACTCTGACATCAACATTTTCAGCATTGAATAGATTCAATGAGGAGCTGAGTGATGGATATGATTCCTTGTGAGGGAGATAAGTCATCTTAAGAGAAGAAATCCTTCTTTGATCTAACAATCTTTTTCTTCTTCTTCTTCTGCTGCTTATTGGTCTTTGTTGTTTTATTTCTCAAAGTCCTTGTTGATGTCCTTTGCTTCCTGCCTGGGTGGAGACTGATGAGTGAATGACGCGAACGCATCCTTTTCAATCCCTCTCCATTTTGTCGAGATTTTAATTGTTCGCCAACGGCTCTTGCTGAAGATCTAATATTTTCTTTAACACTCTCCTTGAAATTCGTGCCCGACCCCCAGTCCTGGAGTGTGGAGGCTGCAAAATTTGATGCAGCAGGTACAAGATATTTTCTGGCAAGGGGTAGTGCAGAACGAAATAGCTTAGCAAACCAGCTACCAAGACCATAGCCAGACATTGTAGTACGCCCCTTGTAATAGTCCAATCCATTGCCTATTTGACGTGGACTCAAAGCACCAAGATAACACTCGATATCGTGACAGACAAATGGAATTCTTCTATTGTTCATTTTTTAGGTGATTGTACCGTTGTCGTTGACAATGGGTCGAAAATGACATGTAATAACTGCTAGGCCTTTTGTTATTGCTAGAGGATAACCCAATTCACTTCTTAGTGTTAACTTACAGAGTTCCAAATATGAAGTGTTTACAGGAACATACTGAAGATGCTTTATATTATAGTGTTGAACAAGTTCATGAGTTGTTTTTAGTTCAAGAACACGTAGGAGGGGTACATTTGAATTACCGACTCTCGACGTTTCCACAAAGGATGCATAGAGAAATATGCAAGAGTCCGAGGCAAAACCAGGTGGATAATCACCAAAAATAACTTGATCCATCCCGTAAACGGCGCCAGCATTTTTCCCATGGATCATATTCTGTTTAAAGCCAAGAACCTCTCTCAAAGTGTCATTGAGAATAATTGTTTCAGTGTCAACAGGTGAGCTAATGTAAATCCTATCATGTTCCAATGAATAATTAAAATGGAATGTACCATTCCGTCGATATGAGATTTTTCTATTGATTGTACGACACAAATCACTCATGTTATCATATTAAATATATTTAAATCTGACATGTGGATAGCCACTAGGTTTAAGTGCTTCAACCCATTCATAGTCGGCAAAGCCCAACCCATTCATAGTCCAATCGAATGTTATAAGTTTTATATCATATTTACGATCCTCTCTCAGGATGTCATAGGTATTTTTGAGAATACAGTCGACAAGAGCCACTTCATATGCACTGTCAAATTTGATGGCGGGTGAGAGTTTTGTCCAAAAATCACTTGTCGTATTCAAGTCAGTGTAGAGAGGATCGGAAACGTTGGACATGAAAGTTACATAGAAATTATTGGGCATTGTCAATATCTTCAACACCAATCCAAGAATCAAAATCAGAGTTGTATCCTAGCCAGCGAACAAGTAACTGTTTCGTACCCCCGCGAGTACATGTCTTTAATATTTTTTCAATTTGATAGATTTCACTAGCATTTTTAACTTTTTGCAATTCATAGTCATAAAAGCCGACGAGAATCTCTTCATCTTTGGTATCACGCAGGCGATAAGTTATGGGTTTAGTGTCTAGGATTTTTGCCACTTTAAAAAGTTCAGTGGACCACAAGTAATTCCCCTTTTCAAAAAAATTAGTTGTTCTATTAATTCGAACAGTATCACCAACCTTGAATTTATTTTTCTTCTTCTTCTCGGTCTTTGATTCATTGGAATATTGTTTAAGAAAGTTGTCAATTGTATTATGATACTAATGATGAACTTCAATTGGTGTAGAGTTGGACAATGATCGATGAGGTCGTTGATTATAAATCAACATGATTTTATCTAGATCATGAATAAAAGCTGGTGTATTTTTCAATGTACAATATCTTGAAATTAAAAGTCGAATAGTTCTTATCAATCTTTCGGCCAATGCAGCCTTTATAGGACTGTGACTATGATAGAGCAGTGTACTATATTTCTCTAGTACTTTTGCAATATGAGGATTAACAAATTCACTACCGCGATCCGTTTGAATTTTTTTTATATGAATCCTTTTCGAGAATACTTTCAATGGCCTGAGCAACTTCAACACCTCTCTTTGATCACAATGGAATAGCGACTAAAAAGACTGATCGCAAGTAGAATGTACTTGTACGGTGTATTGTAACGTCTTTGAAGCTCAACTAGAGTCAGGAGATCTGCTTGCATTATATCCAAAGGGTAAAAGGCTTTAATTTTTCGATATTGATTGGCACGAAGTCTATGATTTCTATGCAAAGTGTAACTTGGTTCATTTTGTAGATAGTCTTGTACACTTTTAGCGTGAACACCTGTGACTTTGGAAAGAGTGGTGGAGGAACTTAAACTCCCCGCCTCACCAATATTTTCATAAACACAATTCAGAACTTCAGCCATTTTGAACGTAAACACGTTGTGTAACGTCCGCTACCCTTTTGTATACTGGCTGCTGCTGGTGACGGGGACGTTGACATGATACGTCTTCGCTTTTGTCTATCTATCATTTGTGTGCTAGTATTTTCCAAAATTGATTTAAAATCTTCTTCTGCTTCAATTTCATATTTTAATATTGATGATGATGATGATGCACGGTCATTTATTTTTTTTATAATTTTTATATTTCCAATAATAATTTTGGTGAAGTTTAATTTATTTAGAAAGGTGTATAGACGAGTGTCAAATGATAATAGTCCTTTACGATTTGTAACCATGTCATACATTAAATCAAATAGATCATAGCTCTTGCCCTGAATTATAATCCTTTCCCCATTTCTCTCAACTTGAATTTGATCACTTTCCAAGAGATAGATTAGGAGTCGTGTTAATTTCTCAAGTTATTTTTTGGGCCTTATATTTACAAATTTAAATAAAAATTAATACAAAAAATCCTTCTTTAATTGTGTTACAGCAGCAGCAGGAGATTCTTGAGGAGATGATTATTTTTTGGGATAAGCAGCAGCAGCAGTGGGCTTTGATCGATAGTTTTTGTCCACTCGACGAAGTGGATCTTGAAGTAAAATCAGTTTTTTATCATCATCAATAGTTTCATTGTCGAGGAATTTACTCAGATTGTCCTCAAAGTGTTTGACGGATGAGAGAGCGAGTTCTATTGGAGTCAATTTATAGGGTTTTGCCAGTCTCACTAGAGAAAACTTTTTACAAATCCTGCAATTATTGGCAGTAAAAGTGTGAAAAAGCTACCACCCGCCTGAAGAAATCGTTTCCTTTTAAAATTCTTCCCTTTCTTTTTAGAGGCCAATGTACGTACAATGGAACGATGTTGCTTTGCCGGCTGCTCAACTACTTCTGGCAGTTGAACATTACCCAAGGTAAAATTCATACAAAGTTTAGATATGAGATGTCTGACATGGGCGCGACTGCCGTATTTGATCATAGCCTTTCCTTGCTGAGGTTTTTGAGTGCTTATGAATTAAAAAACAAACCGCTTGTACGGTATTTTCTTCAGTGTTATTATCGTGGCTCATATATCTTTTTAGTGTTCACCGGGAGATATACAGTAATTTCATTGTCGAAAACATCTGTGACTACACGTAGATCCTCGGGTGTATTTTGATTAAGATCCAACAGGATATAACCGTGGGGTTTATTAGTTACCTGTTTGTATGCTGAGAGTAGAAATTTAGGGGCACCTGGATAGTTTTTTTTATTGAGGGTTATTAGCGAGCTAGAATCACGAACAAATCTGTAGATGATATAGTAGGTAGAGTTCAAAGCAAGTGTTCGCATACATTTGCTCTGATGAAAGAGATTGTGTAGAACCAGAGTAACGGAAATCTGTTCATGATGAAAGCGAACAGTGAACAATTGCAACATTTGCTGGGACCAGTGTTCAACGGATTCAGCCAGATCGTCAATGATCAGCCAAGAGTTTGGTTCAATAATGTTGAAAACGTCAAGTCCCTGTATGAACTGTATCTGCATCGATCCCATGGTGTTGGCATCAATTGTCTTTATTTTATTGTACGACTCCTGCCAAATACTATAGCAATAGTAGATTTTTTTCGACTTTTCCGCAAACATTTTATCACAATTTTTAATTATTTTAGTTAAGAGTGTTGTTTTGCCCGACATTGAGGGGCCACACAGAAACGATCTGAACGGTGTTTTAAATTGATACATGTTCCTTTCAACAGTTCACCTAGAGAACAACTAACTGTAGACCCTAATTGTCTAATGACTAAATAATTTTTCCCTACTACTACTCTGTTCTTCAAGAAGACAAAAGACAAAGAATCATATTTTTTTCTTTTATTATATGCAGATAAAAAAGTAACAATACATTGAAAAAATACACTTTTTTTTAAATTTATTCATAATAAAAAATACAGCAACAACAACATTTACATAGGTACACACATATAAAAAACACTTTTTTTACAGAAAAAAAAAACATTAAATTAGAGAGAGAGCACTTGAAAAAATAAATTTTTTTTTTTTAATTTATTTATAATAAAAAAAAAACAACAAAATTTACATAGGTACACAGAGAAAAAAAATTTTTTTTTTTTTTTTTTTTTTACAGAGAAAAAAATATTAAATTAGAGATGACACTTGAAAAAATCTGCTCTAAGTCCAAAAAAAGAGATAACTTTGGTGACGGTGCGCTTCCCGCGCTGGCGGCGGCCGGCCCCCCCCCCCGGGCCGCGAGGCCCCCCCCCGGGCCGCGAGGCCCCCCCCCCGGGCCGCGAGGCCCCCCCCCCCCCCAAAGGTTTTTAGGAAATTAGTTACAGGACTTTATTTAAACCGAGACTTTCACGGTGGGCAATACATTCGGACCGGTCTGAAGTTAAATAGTGTCCAAGGGGGAGGGTGGTCACACCATCTTGACAAACATAGACCTTGTCGGAAATGGTACTCATGGCTATTTTTTCTACATTTACAGTATAGTTCTTGTACTTCAATGAACGAATTGCCAACAATTTGGCTCGTGGAATTGCATTTTGAGTAATACAATTCCTATAAATGTCCATGTCGAAATTCTTATCCACATAGCGCGTGGGTACTCCTTTGCAACGTTTCTTGATTTCCTCGTCGTGTGTCTGTATAAAGTACACCTTCGGACCTACAAACATACCACGGGACATCAAGTCGCTACCCGTTTCAGATTTTAAAAATAAAAGTTGAGTGGGCGCCCAACGTTTTACTAGCTCAGGGTAAGGACCAAAACTCCAAATGGTGTAGTCCATCCGTGAACTGATAATTTCACCGTTCGCAAAATCATCAAGTAGATTTGATGTTTTTATTTTGAGAAGTAGAGAATCAGTGTCACAGAAGCAGACCTCGACTTGCCCCTTTTCCGGCCACTGTACCCTAGCCACATTGTATTAAAACTCCAACATGAGCTTTTTTGAGATCTCCAAGATAGCACTGCCTGCAGCAATATTTTTATTTAGGACAATGCGTCTTTTTTTCCTATTCAAAAGTACCATGTCCGGGCCAATGATTGTAAAGGAAGTGTAATTGGGATCGGCAATAATTCGAGCAAATCGTTTTGGGTCGGTCACAACGTCACAACGATTCCTATTGCCAACACTCTCACACATTTTACCGAAAGCCGAATTCAAAATGAGTTTATAAATTTCTTTTTCGGCTTTTGTCTTTGCTGCAGAACGTTTTCCGACGAAAGTGTAAACAAAAGTTTTTAAATAAGGCTTTTGTCTAAACTCGAGTGCTCGGTTAACACTTGTGACGTTTAAAAAATTGCTAAACATCCATTTTAATTCTAAATGGTGTACAACTATTTTTTTTTTTGGTAGAAGGTCGGCAATAAGTTTTTGTTTTGAAGGTGCCCAACGCAATCCGTCCACCTCGACTAAAAGCCTATTGCGAGGACTCAAAGAGTCCTTAGTCACAGGTCTATTGATGCACAGGAAAACAAAATCCTTTACTGAATCGTGAAGCTCGACTGGTATCTCCCCATCAATTTCAAAAAACCATTCAACCGGCCCATTCTCCTCAACACTGTCATCGCCAATGTTGGGGAAATGGGGAGCTTGAGTGTCACTGAGCCATTTATAGTCGCCGCAAGGTAGTGCATAATGGGACATGGCCGAGGGGTAGAGAGACTTCATATCGAGGAAAACTGCATTTGATTTTGTCCCCGTCTTCTCCCCCGTAGGATCAGTGTCCAAGATACGGTCTCCGTGAAAAACAAAACCCCCCCTCATTGACCTTTCGATGAACAGATGCTGATCAATGTCAGTGAGTAGCTCGATTTTTTCCCCACTAATTTTCAGGATGAGGTCCATCACTAGATGAGGGGAAGAAAAATAATACCCCAAATCAAGATTAAACTCCTCATAGATTTTATCCGTATTTTTACACATAATGTCTAACAAAGTTAACACGTCCCTTAACAAAGATAGTTTGAAGTAATAACATAAATTGTAACGCCCTTCTTCTGAATCCCCTTTTTTTAGCAAACAAGTTGTCTTTTATGGTGAACTACCGGTTATGAAGACTATATTAAAACGAGTCACGAGTAGGACTCGTTTACACGGCAACTCTCGACATGGACCAATAATAGTCATAAGGATAGATGCCCTTGACCGTTAACAAATCATATAAATCATTTGGAAATCGTTGCTTGAGAAGGGGGAAAGCATTGCTGCCGTCATCGTTTTTCTGCACCTGAATTAATTCGCTCAATGATTTGGGAAAAAAACTGTAGGACTCTAAAAAGCGACTTTTATTCGTTTACTCAACACTGGCTTCAACAAATATCCACATAAATTCCAAAACAAGCAACTTTTCCGATGACTTAGGTATGATTTTGTACGTAAAGCTGTCTATCACCCATGCATCATCATCCACTGTTCCATTTCTTTGAAGATGTGCCAATGCAGGTAGCACAAACTTCAGATCGTAGTTAGAGTTATGTATAAAAACCGGTAGAAAAAGTTGTTGTTTAATTTTTAAATTACATGAATTGTGAGCCCACCCCCGAAAGTTACTTTTTCCTGTTGAATTGGGGTCAATAAGGTGATGTGGTCCTGCACCGCGTCTTTTGGGGCAAGGGCACTCCTACACACCCAGCAAATTGTTCCCTTTTCCAACGCCAAGCGCTCTTTATCCAACAATGTCATTGGATAATTGGTATGACGTAATCGTGAAATTGCCCTGTTTGCTGTTTTTATTAGAGAAACCACTAACTTTTCAATACTGCCCTCCTCGTCCAGCGTCAAAAAAACTCTTACATAATCAGGTTATTTTTGCCATCGAGACGAGCGTGTGAGTTGGAACATGCACCTAGTTTGTGTTCCTTGACTATATTTGGCCTTGATGGGTCCGATACCTCAACCAGTCTTGTTTCACAGTCTAAAGACACTTTTTCAGATTGCAAAAGAGAATTTTGAAAATTTTTAAATTGTAAAATGTCTGCCTTCTACCGGCATTCTATTCTCTGATTTCCATGAAGTTTGCAATGTCCCATGTGATCTGAAAACGTTCGCTCGGATCTAAATGGGGAGAGGCACATGGGGCAATAGAAACGTTCACCCTTCTGAACGCCTTGACAGAGGAGTCGACTTATCGCCGTAACGGGGAAAAAATGACCATGAGAATTTACATCTTTGGGAGGCTCGTAAATAACCCATACAAAATTTTTAACATTTTCCACAATCGGTGTCCTCACTGAGTACAAAACCCCTTTTTTATCCGGTTTTTTCCCCCATCTACAAATTCAGTGTCATACTGGAGGACAACTACACCCACCCCAAGATTTTCATTTGCTTTCTCGAATATTCTTATTTTTTTAAAGTACACATGATACTGTACCTCTAAACAATCAAAATTTACTGTAGTGAAATTTTTCCCACAGTTGCAAGCACGTTTGTCAAGATTTTTCATTGTTGAATCTATTTTTTAATGTCCTATGGGCCGCTGCTAAAAACGCATATTTGAAGCATTGAAGTCCAGTGTCAAAATAGAAACTCTGAACTCCTTTGGTAGCCGACAAATCTGGGTGGCATTTTATTTTTAGATTAACCGCCCCCCTTAAACTAAAGTTTTTTTTAAAACTACTGAGATTCAGATCCATTCATTCAATGTAAAAAATGGTGGACCCATTCCCCCTCTCGCTAAATGTATCCAAACTTAAAATTAGTTTATTTACCCAGTTAAAAAAGATGTCTTCAAATTCGTTTAGACCTGGGTAGAAAGTCTCTTTGCCTGTCGAAAAAGGAAAATAAAAAACATCTCCTGATGTCCCCTTTTGTAAATAAACTTTTTGGTTGACTGATGCTTTAATTCCCCCTGACCTCCCCATTTCTGGATCTGAATATCAATAAGTGCTCGAATTTTATCGATAGAGCTACGGAGATTTTTCACGGGGTCAGTTAAAATAATGCCAGAGTTGTCCTCGGGAAGGCTAAAATCTACCCTATATGTTTTCAAATGGTTTAGAGCAGATTTTAACAGATAAAAATCAGGCAATTCCGGGGACGTAGCACTGTTTTGATGTCCTGACCCTGTTTGTTCAATCATATTGGAGGGTTGTGACATGAGGTCCCCTAGTACATATTCCAAGGTGTTTGGGGACAATTGGTCAAGCCAGGCGGTATTGTCCTCTGATGGTATTTCGTTATAAGAACCCAGTTCAGATTTACATGTAGCATCATCATCTAAATATTCGCGCATGAAACTATCTGCCCACTCTGGGTCCTCAAGCATGTCAATATCACAAGTTAAGTCCTCCAGGCTGGCCATTTCCCCAAAAACATCATTAAGGAACCCCTCATGCCACTCCATATTCTCTAGAACCAGTGTAGGTTCATCCCTGAACTCTGCTGGTGGTGACAGAATTGGTTCTGTAAATATACTTGCATCATCACTCAATGGTGCTGCCGCTGGGGGTGCTATATTTTTAATCTGTAGAAAAAAAAAGTTTTTTTATTTTTATTTAAAATAATCATTATTTTTTTTTTTATAGTTAATAAACTTTTGTCAATTTCTCATAGTCATTGTCCCACCACCTGAACAATTAAAAGAAGAAAAAATTTACATTGTCTTATGTCTTTCATAATGTCAACTGAACATGTTAAAAAAAAATATTTTTTTTGTCGGGAAAATGTAGTCTTATTCTTAGAAGGGTAAGTTAGAACAAGAGAATGATAGAAAAAATTAATGGTTT
>NW_028300568.1:0-5000 GCF_049724085.1 Artemia sp. Qi Xiang Cuo
TTTATAGATTCTGTATGCCCCACATATGACCCAGGAGGAACTGTGTATTTATTTTTATTACTTTAACTGTTTAAAGGCCTACTGCTTATTGATCAGTGGTTCCCATCCATTTTGGGTCATGCCCCACTTAGGCATTTTTAAAATTCTGCTGCCCCCCCCTATGATATTTAAAAAAATTTCAACTTAAAAGGCCATCAACTTGGCATCAACTTGGCTAATACCTCTGTAATTACCACACTCACTCTTCCCACCTTTCTTATGGTAGGGGTTTAATTGGAGTTTTCCTAAGATTACTAGGTATTTCCCTTTTTTCAAAAATCACATTCATAATCTTTAGCAACTTATCTCTAACCTCAAAACTCAGGAGGATTAAAGGGATAAGGGTTAAGTATTGGGTTAAGGTATTGGGTTAACATTTTTTAGGTGAATGACGTCACATTCAAATGCATTTAAAGAGCAAATAGTATTGCAGTGACATTTACATTGTGACATTGCAGTGACATTTTATGCAGTGACATTGTGACATCCCTGTGCCCAACGTTGGGAATCACAGCTCTGACAGCTTGTAGAGGGAGAGGAGGAGAGCAAACCCCCCTTGAAAACCTGCCTGATTGGGGCTAGAGATAAAATATATATGCAATATTTACTGGATAGGGAGACTTCGGGGGGTCCTAAGCACGCAATTTTGCTTTGAGAAACAATTGGAATTATGGAGACAATCGTAAACATTTTAGGTTTGGAGTGGGGGCCTGACAGCTGATGCAAACTTTACTAAGTCTTTAGTTCCATTTCCAGGGGCTATTGGGTTAAAGTATTGGGTTAAGGAATAACCCAATACTTGCAAATACAGCGGCAACGGATCGGACAGAACGCGCTAAACCAAACTCAGTTCGTCTAATAAGAAGCAAGTCATCAGCATAAGCTAAGTATGATACGTCTGTGAATCCCTTAAGGCAAGAACTACGTATACCAGACAAAACATGTTCAATAGAAGTAATAAACATATGGGGAGAGAGAACTCCCCCCTGCCTAACTTCACACTTAACTAGTATATGTCCGAAAAAATCCCCACTTCCCGACTTTAATCTTAGATATGAAAATCTAAGATTAATGTCTTATGAAAATCTAAGTATAATGTTTAATTAATGACTGCAATTGTTTTTGGGAATAAATGAGGCTGTCTGATTTAAGTGACAAAACTAATGGAGGAAGAGATATGTCACCATTGTTACAGAAAATAACCCTTTGAAGTGATTCCCTGCACTGAAACTAAGCATCATCTGCAATAACCCTTTTCTAATAACTGTTTAGCTGATAGACCTAATTGTTCAGTCCTTTATTTTATGATAAACACCCTATGTCTGTGGATGAGATAGATAGGCATGTGACGGACTTGATTCATTCTCTAACCTTATTTGAATCTTAGATTTAATAAGAATGAGTGAGAAAATATTGTTAAATTCTTCTATGTGGTAATTATCAAAACAAAGGTATATTAATCTAATGCTCATAGTTTTTACTTATATTAAGAATTTGAAGGAACAGTTGGATATGCCACTGCAGCGGACTGGATGGTTTCAACTAGAGGGTATAAATTGGAGAGGTAAATCTCATTGTTTCTAGTTAAACAAGCCAAAAGACAGAGAGAAAAAAAATTGTTGCCTCAAACACGTGGCCTAATGAAATGTTGCTGTTTCAAGTCCGAATTTAATGTAGAAAGTCTTATTAAAAGCACATTTTTTTGCTTTTGTAGTAAAACTTAAAATTATATTTTTCTTCCTTAACGGTTCAATATCTGATTATAAGTGTGATTGCCTAGGTCTTTGGAGTGTGTCATAACACCATATAGAATACTCAGTATATGTGTCAATAATTACATGAGTGGTTTTTAATGTTCATTTTAATATTTTTTCCCCATTTTTTTTATTTCAATATTTTTCAATTTCAATTTTTTTAAACTTGTTTTTTTTATGTTACTACACAAGCCTATTATTCCTTTGCTCGGGCTGAACAACCCCTATATAGGAAAAGAAAAAGCGACAGAAATGGTGAGTTATGTCTATATTGACTACACAGAGTGATGTTCCCTAAGGTTTGAATGTCCCCTGATTACATGACCATATCGATTTTATTACTGAAAGGGATGGGAAGTCGGGGTATTTTACATTATCAAAGCTCCAGTTTTCTACAATTCTATCACTTACGTATTAAAGGTGCATTGTTTCAAGTTCTAATCAATAATGACCTCCCTTCGAACAGTATATGGTAAAAAACAAGAAAAGATAAATATGGTAAAAACAAGCAGTTAAATACTTAGAAATAAATCATAGCACCACCAGTTCATTGTCCAAGGCAAAAAGTCGCTAGCGCAGAGAACCACAAGGAATTAGGCCTAACTCAAAACATTAAACCCAAAATGAGTAGATATTAACATGAGTAGGGCTGATAACCCCTATTAAAAAAAGGGCTGATAACTCTATTTTACAACAGAGTTTGACTCTGTCTCACAACTTTATTTTTTATAAACATAAAAAGCTTTAGCGTAAAGAGCGAGGCGTTGAGGAGGGGACAGCCCCTTTCATATAGGAATAATTTCTGTTCGTTTTAATGTCGCTCTTTACTTTCAGTTAAAAAAACATGTTTATTTATTTAATATAATTGAAAGGGGAAATGAAGCGAGTATTGTATCATGATTCTTGAGTCATGGAGGAGCAGCAAAAGAGCATCATTTAGACTCATATAAGTTTTGTTGAAACGGTATTATTTTTTTAGTCCTTAATTGGCTTCTGTGCAGTTATGCTTCTGTGCAGTCGGACCTTCTTTGAGTGCGATTGTTAACACTGTGAAACTATGAGCCTATGTGTGCTTTGATGTACCTTGCCTGAATTACATGAGGAAGTGTACACCTTTCTGTTCTTAAGTACCTTAATCAAATCCATATGTTTTTACTTGCCTTTGTTTATGTTACTAGGTCTCAGTAATTCTGGGTCAGACCTTCGTGATACTCTATATTCGCTCCCATAATGAATCTCAACCTGCAAAAATGGTCTTATTATTGCCCAATCTAGGCTTCACAGCAATGACATATTCAGTGTGCTTCTTTAACAGTTTAGGCTAGTATGGCCAATAGGAAGATAAGGCCAATCTTGTGCCAGTAAGCCCTCATGTAAGTGTCGTAAGATTTCCCCTAGTTACAAATAAGTAACTCTATATTAAAACCCCAGAATTAATACAATCATTAATACAAATTAATTAATAAAAAATAAGACCATCCCCCGTTACAGTGGCGTGATCGCTGTAGATCGATGCCACAATCCTAATCCCAATAACTTTGCCCCAGCCCATATCAATCTCACCAAGTATACATTCTTGCTATATGTGCCACACAGTTCTGCCACATTTGACACCCTCCCAAAAACGCTTGACGCAGTTTCGCCACGTTTGACATAACCACCTTTTGCATATGATTTATGAGAGTTGGCAATGTTTTAAATACGTTATTAATGAAAATATTTAATTTCTTGGATGCTTTTTCTCTTTCTTTGATTTTTTTTGTATAATCAAATGATTTGTTTTTAATGTGCGTTATGTTTGTTGCTCCCATCTTTCTTGAGCCTCAATTTATAATACGTTCCACATTGATATTTTTCAAAATATACTGCCTTTGAAACCTTATCATGAAGTAAAAATGTGAGCCTGTTTTGCCATATTTGCTCAGCTCAACTTTTTTCCCTCTGATATTTAAGGTGCTTTTCAAACAGTTCGTGGTGACGAACTGTAAGTAAGGAGCGACCCGGCTCAATGGTAACCGAAACTCTAAAAAACGGAGTTTTGATATCAATAGATACATCAAAAGAATTAGATTTTAATTCTGATTTAAAATATATAAGTTTCATCAAGTTTAATTTACCCATCAAAAGTTACGCGCCTGAGAAAATTTGGCTGATTTTAGAAAAAAGGGAGAAAGAGCCCCTAAAAATTATAGAACCTCAATGAAAATCACACCATCATATTCAGCGTATCAGACAACCCTACTGTAGAGGTTTTAAGCTCCTATCTACAAAAATGTGGAATTTTTCATTTTTTGCCAGAAGAAAGATCACGGATGCGTGTTTATTTGTTTTTTTTCCAGGGGTAATCGCATTGACCCAGTGGTCCTAGAATATTGTATGAGGGCTCATTGGAAAAGAAATTAAAAGTTTTAGTGCCCTATTTAAGTTACCAAAAAAAAATGAAGGGCAACTAGGCCCCCTCCCACGCTCATTTTTTTCTCAAAGTCACCCAATCAAAATTTTGAGATAGCCATTTTGTTCAGCATAGTCGAAAATCTAATAAATATGTCTTTTATGATGACTTAATCCCCCACAGTTTCCAGGGGAAGGGCTGCAAGTTATGAACTTTGCCCATTGCTTACATATTGTATTGGCTATTGGGAAGTATACAGACGTTTTCAGGGAGGGAGTTAGTACTGGAGGAGGGGGTTACTCAGGAGAATCTATCCGTCGAGGATGTTTCTATGGGGTAAGGGACATTTCTATGAAGGGGGCGCCAGATCTACAAGCATTATTTGAAAAACGATCAGAAATTAAATTAAAAAAAACAAGTTTTATCAACTAAAAGTAAGAAGGAACATTAGAACTTAAAACGAACAGAAATTATTACGTATATGAGGGGGTTCTCCAACAAGTCAATACCTCGCTCTTTATGCTCCAGTTTTTTTAGTGCTTTCAAAAGAGCTATCTATTATAATTAAACAGCCTTTGTAATTAAAGGGTTTGTGAATTGAAAAAAATTTAAAATCTTAACGTAAAGAGCATAGTATTGACTAAGGGGAGAACCCCCTCATATACGTAATAACATATATGTAATAAAAAAAACAACAAAAAAAACAAGCGATACGGCTCAAAAGTAAGCGAAACTTTAAAAAACGGAATTTTGATGTCAATAAATGTATCAAAAGAAGGGGCTTATAATGCTGATTCTAAATATATAAATTTTAT
>NW_028300569.1:0-41694 GCF_049724085.1 Artemia sp. Qi Xiang Cuo
TAAGTTTAGTATTACTCATCAAAAGCTACAAGCCTGAGAAAATTCACCTGCTTTTTAAAAGAGGGGGAAACATTCCCTACAAGTGAAAGAATTTTAATAAAATCACACCGTCAGATTCAGCGTATCAGAAAACCCTATTACTTAGGTTTCAAGCTCATATCTGCAAAAATCTGAAACTTTGTATTTTTTGCCAGAAGAAAAATATACGAATATAGAAGTTCGTTACGTAAGTTAATTTGTAAATTACGTCAGAATAAAATTTAGAGACAGCCATTTAGCAAAATAAAATTAAAATTCTTATGCAAATTTTGTTTACTTATTCAATGACAGTGAGCCAAAATAAAAGCTGCAGCTTTGCAAAGCTGCAAAGCTGAGGGGACAGCCCTTTTCATATACGGAATAATTTCTGTTCGTTTTAAGTTTTAATGTCGCTCCTTACTTTCAGTTTAAAAAACTTGTTTTTTTTATTTAATTCTTACAAAAGTCTCCAAAGACGGAGTTTAATGGTTTTTGATATTGTAATGGGAATATCAATGGGGAGATATATCCTGGGGAGTAACATTTTCAAGGAAGTTTTCCAGGAAAAGTTTTCAATGGGGAATCAGGATTCGCTGACATTATTTGAAAAAAGAATAGATATTAAATAAAAATATTTGTTTTTAGTACATTGAAAAGCTTTCCATTTTAACTAAAGTACCTATATGCTTCAGGAGTCAGTCTTAAAGAATGTTAACAACAAGAGAAATTTGTAGTCTAAACTTCTTTTTAAGTTTTGTAATTTATTCACTATTTACAGATTGTGTTTGTGTTAGGGAAACATTGGGACATATACCACATGGGAGTTTTTTGTTGGGGGGGGGGGTTACCTGGGTGACTTCAGCAGAGAATAAATTTTCTATAACACTTTAATTTACACGATGATGTATTTTCCAGGTGTAAATTTCCATGGGGGAGGGGGGGTCAAATACCAAAAACCAGAAGGGGGTACCCTAAACTTAATACTTCGTTCTTTATGCTAAAGTTTGACTTGTTACAACTCTTTTAAGAGTGACTCCTGAAGCAGAAGGGCCCATTAGTTAAAATAAAAAGTGTTTTAATATGCTGCAAAAAAATATTTTTAATCTTTTTTTTCAAATAATACCAGAGAATACCATTCTCCTTGTAAGATTTGTATGTACATTGTTTTGTTCTTTAATTATGCTTAAAGGTTATATCGCGTAAATTTCGACCATTCGTCACACCTCCTGAACTGCAAGATCCAACGTTTGAATATTTTTGGATATTACCATTCTATATAATTTTTGGGGAAGTCCTCGCGATAAGGCGTGTAGTATGATTTCTTTATACTATTCTCCTTAATTTTTTCCAAATTTTGCTTCTACTGAAATCCGTATATTGTGTTAATATTTTATCGCGTTCTGTGTATGGTCAAAGCATACAGTTCCGTGTTTTAATTTATTTGTTGAACCAGTTTCGATAAATCTATCTTTGAATGCCGTTAACAATTTGTCTATTGTATTTATTGGCAAATTGTCATCATCTCCTAGAGTATTTTTAATTAGCTTTGGGAAGCTTAAGGCTTGCCCTCTGAATCTTAGGAGGAGCATACCGACTAACGTTTCTGGCTCTATTTTTGTTAATTCTAAAAATTCGGCCAATTGGATATTTAATTCGTCGACATTTGTTTGTCCATCATATTGCGGAATGGATTTTGTTACTTCAATTTTTTTCGCGACCAAGTTTTGCGAAATTAATAGTTTACTTAATTATTCTGACATTTTTTGCCTTTGAAATGTTTCAATCAACAGTCACAATACTTTTTCACTTAATCTATTTGGTGGAGACTGCTATATCCTATGAGATATTCTAACAAGGTTTCCTATAATAGCTTAGTGGTTATAGGCCTATACACTTTTTCTTATAAGTCTGTATTTATCCAATGATTTAAATTTAAATTAAGTAGTTTGTAGCATAGCTAGTTCGCATGTTTTCCTCCAAGTGTTCCGATCGCACCACTTGTACCAGGGGAATTTTGTCGTAGTCAGCCCTGTACGACTTATGACCGTGTCACTCATGCCATTAAGGCTTTAAGCTCTATTATTAAGGATCGCACCAACTGCGCAGTTATGGAACTGCTCCACTTGTACCGCTTAGGTTTTACCTTAAGCTGCTCTAGAAGTATTACGTTGAATTTTCTAGCGAATGTTGAGAGGAATGTTGAACTGACACAACAACGTTGATGCTGTTGTGAACATTCAATTTGTCAATAGGGCATAGCAACAATATCTAAAAAGAGCTAGCGTCTTCAACTTGGATATTCCTGGGACTGCTGAGGGTAAGGGGAGGGCTGCTGAATTAAATCAAAAGGCACTATGTGTGTACCCTGAGTAATACGATATATATTTAAAATATATAAAAAAAAATTGTTTCTTTCTAAGGATACTTCTGATATAAATGCCTCGTAGCATCCCAGACGTTTTGCTTGACATATGTGAAGTGTGGAAAAGCTACCGGTCGAATCAAGGCGCTAATCAAGGAAGACAGTTTTGAGTTTCGTGAAAATACTTGGCAATAAAAAATTTTTACAAGAAGTTTCAACTTATCATAGAAATATGAATGTCTAATTATCTGAAAGCTTGACCACACATATTATCCTTTGATTTAGATCAACATTCTCTGAAAGTTTCAACTTAACGCCCTTAGTTTTTCTGCTCATATTGCATATACGCCGTTTTGAAAGCATGGATGCGTAAAGTGTCTTTCGGTTTAGTTAAACAATTTCCTCAGCATCCACTAAACGCTGCAATTTCATACCCTTATCCAGTGCTTATATATTGCAGATACACTCTTTTGACAATCTGGAGCATCACATTGTCTTAATTTAGTTCAAAATCCTCGTCAATAAGCTCTGAAAGTGTCCACTTAACATCCTTAGCTGGTGGTAAGATATTGTGAATGTGCCCTTTTGACAACCTGGATGACTATAGTGTCTTTTGATTAGTTCAGCATCCCCTTCAACATGCTCTGAAAGTTTCAACTTAATGCCCTTAGTCGTTCTGGAGAGATTGAGTCTTTTTATTTGCGTGCGTTAGTGCGTTTATTCGAGTCCTTTTCTAATTCTGGTCTCCCAAATCTTGCTTGTATCTCTTACTTCCTGGGAAGCCAATTGGGGGGGGTTACTTTTTTTCTCTATTTTTTTAGTTTATGTAAAGAAACTGGACAAAAAAATCCTTGCCCTCTCCCTAAATTTCCCTGAATTGACGCCCTTTCCTACTCCATATGATGTAAATACATATATGAAAATACAATCACTGTATAAAGAGGCCCATGAGCAGGGCCGGATTTAAAGTTTTAACACTCCTAGGCCCAAACATTTGTGCCGTTCCGTTTCTGCGATGTTTCCGGGAAAATCACTGAAATTCAGGGACATTAGAAGCACAGAACAGAACGCAACTTATAATACGAAAGTAATGAAATAAAGAGGTGATACTGAACTCTCAGCTGCCATTCTTGGGAGACGTCTGACAGTTTATAAGAGGCATTGGTATTCCTGTGTCGTTTTAAAATCACTTTTTTGGGAATACGTAGCGCGGTGGCAAATTACACGTGACACTTTAACGGTAAATCACATCAGTCCAGATTTTGCTAAGAATAATAATCACTTGGTGATAATTTATTATGCCCCCTGGCATTGTGCACCCCTAGGCCTGGGCCTATTGGTAAATCCAGGCCTGCCCATGAGGTAAGTCTCCTGCTCTTGAAGTATGACCTACACCCTTTCAGTTTTTGGACAGCAAAGCATTAATTTGTTTTCTTTTTTAGTTTATTGACATACTCAGACATAAAGGGTCTTAAGCCTAGTGATCGATCAGAACTATTTCGTCGAAGAGTCAGTCTCCTACTTTACCTTTTCATGTCACCGCTTTATAACAGATTCACTAAAGACAAAATCTTTGCCTTTCTTTTGTTTTTGTCAAGAACTGTTCCACTTGCAAGATTTGTGTGTTTACCGTTACTCCAGTATATTCCTATATATCAAAAGTTGTACTTTTATACATGATAATTTTTATTATTAAACGTTGGGATTTTTATAAATATACATATTTGTTAAAAGTGCATTATCATTGTCGACTGTATCAGGTAGTAAGCAAGAGGAATAGAGTTTCAATCAAATATCAAGATAATAACGTTTTTTATTTAATTCCAGTTATTTTGAGGATAAAAAAAACAAATCTTCCGACAATCAAAACTCGTTTCTAGGAATAACTGACTTTTAACTTAATGCTCTTGCTTAGCAGGGTCGCCAGTATAGAAGGAACTGGCTGACAGTCCTCTTCAAGTGGCCCTCTCCAGTGCTAGGGATGTGACCTCATTTTGGTTGATATAGTGGCTGAGGTTGTGCTGCAAAATTGTATCAGTATATCTGGTACATTGTCTCCCTTGAGGACCCTTTCAAGAGTTATTATTAGGAGGTCGAGTAGGTGACATGACTACATGACATGACCACCTTAATGGACGGGTCTCCACTTCAGTAAGAAGGTTCCCTATGTTGAATGTCACCAGGATCTCAGTGTTGTGGATCTTGCCATATCATTTGAAGCCTTCAACTTGACGCAAGTGCCCAGCTTGAACTGCAGCCCTTCTAGGCTATGTTTGAGGTATCAGCCATGGCTCTGAAGAGTAGAGCATAATGCTTGAGAATGTGGGGTTACAAATTTGGGCTTTGGTATGGTGATTAATTTGCCAGTAGGTAAGGCATTCGCCATGTATACATGGTTATGTAGCTATGGCTATTGATTATTGGACGGAGAGATCTCGTAATTAAGTTATATAACCGAGATTGTTACAAATATGTTGAGATGTAGCATGAAAATATCGATGTTATCCCCAAATACACTAAAACATTTGAAATACCATTTTTTTCTGATGCATGTAAAAGTTGAATCGTGGCTTTTTGTCTGAATTCTTTTAAGAACGACTCCTGAAACACAAGGGCTGTTTATTTGTAATAAGGAGCTTTTTAAAATACTAAAAAAAACTTTAACACGAAAATTAAAGTTTTGAGGAGTGGGCCCTCTTAACTCCAAATGAAACATAGTGGTTTCAGGGATTTGGAGGCAATGGGCATTTGAGGCCTGAGCCTATGGCCCACTACATCCAACAGCGTCTTTGAGCGATTTAAAGAATAAGAGCATGACTAGGAACGCGACAAAAAAAAAAACTAAGATAGAACATAGGCCAAGGCCTTTGAAACTTGTAGTTAGGTTCCAGGTTGTGCAAAAAGTTATTTGGAAAGTAACAATTCATTTTTAGCTGGAATGACTGAAGAAACTGTTAATCTAAATCTTACGAAGCTAGGATCTTACGAAAAATAATCTAATGCTCAAATTGTTATTTTGAGCATTTGCAATCGGTCTATGACGTGTATTGAAATACCGACAAGAAGACTAGATTCATGTTATGTTAGTGGCTACCCTGCATATAAGTGGGCTCAACCAAATTTGTTACTAGTTAATATTTCTGTATTTTGAAATTTTTTATTAGTTACACCAATGATAAAGAATAACTTTTTGTATGCTAATGCCCCTGATGTAGAAGTCTAGATGCAGATAGTTGAAATAATGATGAAGTTGAACTTCTTGCATTCTGCTATCCCTGATGTACTGTCTATAATCCTGATTTAAAAATTTCAATGTTTCTAATTTTACAAAATAGTCATGGCTGAAGCCAAGAGCACCAATTGGGGGGTAGACTGCAGATCATTCCGAAGATATTAAACGACCTTCATGATGGGCTGTAAACCTCGGAACAAAGGCGAAAGGGGCTTTTTGGAGCAAACTTGAAATAATAATTAATAATTTCATACTTTTTAATAATAATTAAGGAAATTTTCATAATTAATAATTAAGGAAATGATGAAACAGCATCGTGGCCAACGTCTAGGTCGAACTCAAATCCTACCACATACAAGGAGAGCAACAGTTGTACTGTGACAACAGCTTAAGCTATAAAAATTACAAATTCAATGATGATTTGATAATGACTTTGAAAACCAAAATTTGTTTTTAATCAAATGGATAAGTACCGAAAATCGTATAAACTGAGTTGACGATAATTTATTTTTAAGGGTCGTTTTTCTTTAAATGTTTTTTCAGGCCAGAAAAAATTTGAACACATAATATTATTTAAAAAATGCCCATAAATTCAATTTAAAAAACAATGTATGGCAAATCTCCATAGCTTTTAGCTACTACGCTTTTTAAATATTCAATGGATCTGCAACTTGGCTCAAGATCATTCTCAAGACTTATTTAACTCTGGATACTCTTCCCCATTGTCTCATTGTTTCTACTCATAATATATAGACGGGTTGGCTATTTTATGTATACATTACATGCCAATGCGGACGCACGTTTCGTAGTCAAAAGGGGTAATACATTTTTGTCGTCGTTTAGATGAGCATTTGTGTTTGAATTGATAAGCATTTTCACTAATTATTAAAAAAAAAATTTTTCGTCGGGGTAAAGAACAAAGCAGAACCTTGAAACGAACAAATGTTATTGCTTAGCAAATTACGCAAGATTTGCCACCGGTATTAGCTCAAATACAATGAACGATAATATTTTGTAATATATGTAGAATCCTAAATGACAACACAAGCTTTATATTGATTGGCTCAAAATTTTTGTTTACACTGTAAAAAGCTATTCCAGTTTAATTTTCTATTACAATTCAATGCACCAGATTGCAGCAGTAGCTGCAATCTGGTAAAGAGCAAAACACAGCTCCTAGTAGCCGAAAGTTCAAAAACACGTTTTGAAAAAATCTTTGTATTGAGAAAATGTACTCATTTAAAGGTGATTTAGGAATGCAAATTAAGATTCATCTGATTGGCTAGTTCTGGTTAGTTGAGATATGAATTATTGTCTTATTGTTACTGCTTGGATTAGTACTGAGACGCTTTCGCATAGTCTCAGAACCAGAATAAAATTTCGAGCCCTGGAATGAGTTACTGCAGCTGAGTTCGATCTCTGAGTCCCCTATTATCAAGCTGAGATCAAACCCACTGCACCACTAAAGGACAGAAAATATTTTAAATTCACCCTCATTTTTATCTATACAGCAAACGATTGATGTGAAGCTTTCAGATGGGTTGGCCTCCAAAAAATTAAATGAATTGAACCTTGGTGGTGGTTCGAGCTATTTTCGTAATTTAAACCTTATCATAAATATTTTTTTACAGAAACAACTTAAGCTTGTTAATGATTAACGAAAAACCTTCGCAGACTGATCATGAATAAAGTATCATAGATCGTTAAGATGGAGAAAAAATTGGTTAGGCTGTAAATTCAACCGAAAGAAACATTTGTTGCCTATTTATAAGTAAGTAATCGGATTAACGACGCTTCTTGACAACTAAAGACCCTGCATCGGCCCTGTAGTGTTGCCACTGCGAAACCACGGGACTTTAACCCTATTTACATTTATGAATTCCAGTTGTTTTGAAATGTTTGCTGGTGGTGCTAAATAAACCACCACTTAGAGTTTATGCTAGTACTTTATCAAAGAACAGGCGTGTTCCAGAATTCAATTGCCATTATTTATCATTTATTATTTGTTATTGCCCTCAGCAAAAATGGCATATAACACATAAAAGGGGCTGATATCATAGTCTGTCATATTTACAGAAATACAAATTGCACATATTTTGCTATGTTTATTTTCTTGAAAAGATACTAATAACAAGAAATGTGTACACTTTTTTTTAAGATACAATTTTAAGAATAGTACAGTTACAATATTAACATATTGCCTGGATTTTGTGATTACTGTGTCTATTCGAAACTGATGATGATTATCAGAATGTTTGAAACGAACAAATTTTCTAGTAAATAGCGTGAGCTTCTTATAGTCAAAAGACTGACTTGCAACTGTTGCTGCTAAACCCACATTAATGACAGAGTCCCCTGTCCAATCACCCTACAAGAGGATATTACATATGAGGTACTGCACTGTTTCTCTACTACTCCCGTTTTTGAACCCGAACTGGTTGTTGAGTGTGTAACGCACTTTGTTTATCTTATCAATCCCACTTGTCTTAACATTTGACAGAATATAGGCTCAACAGTAATCGTTCTATGGGAATCTGATCGAAATAGATTTGTAACCGTTTATATAAGTGGAGTGATGAAGCACTAAAAACTTTTTCGCACGCAGACAATGGTCCGTGCAGTGCAGATACCGATCCTGATTCTCTGCCTTTAGCCGGGAGTTCAATGCATGATTGGGGGCAAATAATCTAATGCTTCCCTTGTTTTTACCCCGAATTTCTCCAGATACCCATTTAGAGTTATGTCGATTTTGGCTGAGCTTACAGAGTCACATCACTGACCACCGTTCCAAACCAAATAATCAGTGATACCAGGCAAGTCCTACTCGTCAACCGTACGCCTGGAGTGATGATACTAACAGAAAATGAATCAAGCACTAAACCGCATGAAAATATCGTACGGTCTAGTTTATTGCTCATGCAGCATCGACACTAAGTTCATACTAAAGATATTATCATGACCCTTTGAGTATTTCTTGTTAAAGTTGCTAGTGACATCACAGAGACCAGTTCCAGACCCTATAAAAACCGAATATTCGGTATATTAAGCAGGCGTTCTCTAGTTCTATTTTGAAGACCTATTCCAGCTGAGGATCAGAACCAGAAAGTCAGCTGGTCTTCCGAAGGAATTGTATGTTGAGAGTCGCTAAGCTTATCATTTTCATTACTTTTAACTGCCAAACCCGGGATTGCAATATTTCAGTACGAGTACTCATTTATAATATGACCTTGACGTTAAGCTAAACATTTTGCAAATTAGCGTTTTGTGTACAGTTTGATTTCATGTTACCATACCACAGGTGAAACCAGAACCTCAACAGGCTTCACAAAGCTCGAGGTGTTTATGCCACTTCGGTATTTCGATTCCAATCGAGACTTTTATCACAGGCACGACAACCGATCTGGCCTTTAAAAGGGGGTAAGGCACTTTAATTATTAGACAAAACTTGGCGAGAGAATTGATTTATTAGAACTTGGCGAGAGGATCATCAATTTATCCCCACTCGGCTCTTATTCTTGAGTGGTAGGCAAGGAATTTTTACTCATGTATTACTAATGCGTTATATCTTATGTTACTATTTATTTAAATCATATTAAACATTTTTCTGAGCCTGCGTGAGGAATAGAATAGAAAATTGAATAAGAGAATGTTGTGCCACATGCACAGTAAGGTCCGCTTAGTTCCTTATTCAAAAAATCCAAGTTGAGAGTAAAACATAACAATCTTGCTAATCAAATAAAAAGTTTATTAAGAAAATGGTCAATGTTTGAATAAGTCAATGTTTTTCCAGTGCTAGCAGTTGATCTAGCAGTTGATTCATTCCAGCGACTAGCTGTTGATTCATTCCAGTGACAACATTGCACGGATCATCAACTAACCCTGCCGAAACCAAAGCGTTGCTGAATAGCTAAAAAAAAATGCAATCATTAGGTCATTTCCATCTCTATCCTTTTAGCTGAGAAACCAAATGCACACTCCCCCTTCTCTATCTCACACTCAGTCTTTGTCAGTCCATACGGTTACTCCAACATCTTATTTTTTTAAACAATACAAACTTTAGCGTAAAGAGCGAGGCGTTGAGGAGGGGACAGCCCTTTTCATATACGGAATAATTTCTGTTCGTTTTAAGTTTTAATGTCGCTCCTTACTTTCAGTTAAAAAAAATTGTTTTTTTTTAATTTAATAGCTATAAGGGAACTTTCCCTAGACCAAAGCCACCTTTCCAGAGAGGTCATTACCCTCCATTCTCTCAAAAACTGTCTCTCTTAGACTAGCTCGAGTAATAACGTTTGGTCTTATCAAAGACCAAACGTTAAAACGTTAAAAAATCCTATCATTATCAAAGGTACGCACTGACGAGAGGTTCTTATAGACCTCTGTTGCCTTATAGAGTTTTAAATAAGGCTTAAAGAGTCCCAAGACTTAATAAAGCTTAAACAATGCTTAAAGAGTCCATCGTCCACGGAACGCAACAAAAAAGAGGTTCTAGCAGGAGCCGGATTCAAAGAGGTTCAACAGAACTTTTTCCGAGTGTAATTATGAATGAGAAAAAAAAGTTCATAGTCAATGGTTTAAATAAAATATTATGAATATTTGTACAAATGACGCTTCTTTATTTCGAGGCGGAAAATCCGTACAATCGGCCAAAAAACAAGTGGGTTGTATAAAAGCCGTGAAATTACAGAATAAGGAGGAGGGGTACGTGTATAGGAGGAATAATACAAGAAAACTGTAATCCTGACGAAAACATAACTTACTTTACAACACAGCATAAGAACCATGGAGTAAAGAAGATTTCTTTCATAAATGGGACACATCATAGCGCACAAAGGGTAATTTCCCTTTGGATCTCAACGCGCAATATTACATAACTAGTGATCATTGCGCACTCGCGAAGTCATGAAGAAATGTGCGAGGTTGATGTGTCCCAAAAAAAAATAATGGGGAAGATAGGAATCTTTTTACTGTTTGATATTTATGCTGTGCTTTACAATATTATTTTAATTTTTATTGAGAACAATAAAAAAACTGACAAAAATTACTATTTGCCAATTTTTTCGCATATTTCCCTTGTGTCATACCAGCATTTTCATTAATAGCTTTACCATACCTTAAGGCTCATTTTGTTATAGTATCAATGACATTATCACTAAAAAGGTCATTGAAATAAAGCTATAAATATAAATAAAATTAATACATGCCTGATCTGCAACTAGCTCAGCCCGCCTTTGGTTCGATGTTTTCAGCGCGTAGAGTTTTTTGATTATAGGATGACTGAAAAATAAATACAATTAAAATGCGAATTTAATAGCACAATCCCTAGAAACAGATCTAGAATTGACGTAGAAACAGATCTTGCCAATAATTCACATTAGAAGATATAGGAAGATAAAAAAGATTCAGTACATCCTTAAATAGCAGAATTACATAAGCTTCATAGGAGGAGTCTCCATCTCACCCCTGACCCTTTCATCTCTGCTATTCGTCTCAATGTCAGCGCAATACCGTTGACTTCCTAAAGAGGAATATGCCCCACCTAGATTTTGAAAAACGCCATTTTTTGGGTCTTCATAGCAAAAATAATAAAAAATTTCTCCTACAGTTTTGTAAATTGGCGAAATTCTCGTTTGACAAAGCTTAATATTATTTATATTATTAATAATAGTAAATAAAATATGATATAATTATTAATGTTATTAATAGTAATATAAAATTATTTATATCATAATAATAATTATATTATTATAATATTAATAGTATTATTTCTCTTAATATTAATTGCTCATCCAGAAGTTCCATCTTGTTTCTACTATGTTGACTTTGCCATAGAGTAAGATAAACTTTCGTGACGTGAACTGGTACTGCCTACTTCACGAAAAGAATTTGCTCCGTAAGATTACATAACGTAACAAAAGGTTTTGGTATAAGCCTAGAAAACTAACAGAAGAGAAAGAAACATGTTCAGAAAACAATTCTTACTTCATAATATGCAGAATAATCATAGTTAACACATTTTTTATGCAGCTAACCTTTATTTTCACTTATTTCAGTTTTTTTCCAATTTTTCACAGAAATTCATCAATTTTTCGCAACAACCTTTCTTTAATTTGAAAACTCTGCTAGACACAGCACTTTCATCCCAAGATTCTGGCCGTTTTTCTGAAACAAAGCGCTATTTACATTTTTTTCATAGAATTGTCTTTAATCAATAGACATTTTTCATGAATTGTGTTCTGCAAAACGCAAAACGTTCTCTACAAACAAATTTTGTATAGAATGCTCTGTTACAGTGATGATTCAAACTGAAGAAAAGCTATCAAAAAATTATAAATATATTAGAAAAGTTGGAAAAAATTAACATAAGTGAAGATAAAGGATACACGTCCTAACATGAACGCCCATAAGTGGGGGGGGGGGGCGGCCCCCACCCCCCCTGGCGGAATGAGGGAGTCAAAAATTTTTGTTAATTTAAAAAAATTTCCACAGAAAAATTTTTAAAATAAAAGTAAAGAGCTATATTAAGCTAAAAAAGGGCAGAAATAAAGTCAAATAATCTTCCAAGCGTAAAACCACCACAGATCACTATCAACAATTAAATTAAACTCAAAACGAACAGAAATTATAATAAATAGCCGAGTCAACTCAAAAAGAGCAAAAATTAACATTAACGGGGCTGACAACCCCCGTGCCTTCTCAAGACCAGGACATAACTTAGGCTTTACTGAAAAATAATAATAATAAAAAAAAATGACCGTGGATTGTCAGTCTAATTTACCTATACTGATATTTATTCCTTAAAATGAAAAATGGGTAAAAAAAAGTGAGTAAAAATGTTTTTTACTTATTTAATTAAAAAAAAGTGAAAACATTTAAACATATTTTGTTTTCAGTAAAGTGCAAATTATGTTCTGGTCTTGAGAAGGCACGGGGGTTACCAGCAAGGCCGTATCCAGGGGGGGTTACCCGGTTTGAACTCCCCCTCCCCGAAATTTTTGACCGACTCGAAAATAAATCGAAAATTAGTAAAACCTAGGTAAAAATCAGTAAAATTAGTCGAAAACTGAGTCAAAAATTAGTACCCCCCCCCCCCAAAAAAAGTCAAAAATTAGTAACCCCCCCCCCTGAACAAAAATACTGGATACGACCCTGGTTACCAGCCCTACAAATGTTAATTTTTGCTCCTTTCGAGTTTGACTCCGCTATTTATTCTAATTTCTGTTCATTTTGAGTTTCATTTATTTATTGATAGTGATCTGTGGTAGTTTTACGCTTGGATGAATATTTGACTTCATTTCTGTCCATTTTTAGCGTCATTAGTTACAGTAACTGCAGTTGTAGTACTAAAAGTATACACATCGTGCCTTCTGGCTAATTCAAAATCCCAACAACTTACCCTTAAAGATCTTACTTAATAACATAAATTGTTCTTGAGATATTGCTTTGTCACCTTTTTGAAAGTTCACATGCTCATAGTTTGTTTTGATTTAATTCGACGTCCGCCTAAATATTTTTTACATTTGATTACTGAAGATATTGTTATATTCTCTTGGACTATTGGCTACAAAATGGTTGTCTCACAATTTCGATCGAATGTGTTTGGGGAAAAGAGGATATCAGGGAGAGGGGGGCTATTTTCTCTCCATCACGCTTTACTCTTAAATGGAACTAGAAGTATGCATTTCCAATCAAATGAGCCTCCTCTAAAGTTCACCAGACCACTTCTTCATTAAAACCTTACATACCCCGGGGCATAACTTAAACCCTTATCCCCATTCTTTGGTGGGTTGTGTCAACCCCAAAGGCCGTTTTATAAGAGATTTGGAATATTTTTTAACAAATGGATATCTTAAAATTTCTATCGGATGCATTGGGGGAAAATATAACGGAAAGGGGGGATATAGCTGCCCTCCAATAAATTTGACTACTAAAAATGGCTCTTCAACTTCCAATTTCCAATACATTGAGCCCCCTCCGAAATTTATACGACCACCGTTTCCATAAAAACCTTAAATTTCCTCGGGGCATACTTTACAACCCTCGCCCTGAGGACTGTGAGGGGGCTCATCCTCAAAGACATAATTTTTGGACTTCTAGACTACATAAAAAAAATAACTATCTCGGAATTTTGACTGGAAGTGTTTGGGGAAATGATGGGCGTGGGGGGGGGGGGTGGTTGTCCTCCAATCACTTTTGACTATTAAAGAAGGCACTAGCCCTTTCAATTACCAACCGACTGAGCCCTTTTCGAAGTCTTTACGACAACAAATCTTAAAATTTCTATCAGGTGCGTTTCTGGAAAATACGACGTGTGTGTGTTGGGGGGGGGCTATTGGCCATCTGATAATATTGACTTTTAAAAAGAGCACTATAACTTCTGATTACCAATCCTATGAGCCCTCTTTGAAGTGTATATGACCACCATTTCTATAAAAACCTTATATGACCCCGGGCATAACTTGAAATCCTTGACGTGAGGGCTATAGGGGGGGGTATCCTCAAAGACATAATTTCTGGACCTTTCAACTGCACTGAACAAAATGGGTATCTCAAAAATTATGATTGAATGCGTTTGGGGAAATGAGTGGTGCATGGGGAGGGGCTGCATAACCTCCAATCACTTTTGACTGTTAAAAATACCATTAGAACTTCCGATGACCAATCAAATGAGCCCCCTGTGAGGTATATACCCTTTCTTTTGAAAACCTTATATCCCCACAGGGCATAACTTACAACCCTTGCCATGAGGGCTGTGGAGGGTGTGGGTTGCCATTTTCAAAGTCATAATTACCTGACCTTAAAACTAAACTAAACAAAATGGCTATCTCAAAATTTTGATGGGATGTGTTTGGGGAAGTGATTGACGTGGGGGAGGGGGACTGGTTCCCCTTCATGAGCTCTTTTGAAGTTCCTATGATATTTTTTTCTATAAGAAGTGCTCTGGTCTAAAAAGAACAACATATTGTGCCCACATCGCTCTTTACTTAGGCAGCATTTAGGCAATTGCCGATTAGACCAGGTAAGCCCCTCCCCCTATAATTCAGTCTATGGGCGCCCATGCGTCCTAAAGTGGCTTCTTTAGTATTAATTTAAACAATTCCTAGGGGACTAGTTTGTTGATTAATTTTTTAATTTATATCATGAAGGCCAACATATATGAACAGTACATTTGTTTTATTTTTAATTTCTTTTTATCTTAGTTTCTTGATTCGGAGATTCGTCAAAGTATTTTTATGAGTGCTACAAATAGCAGTTTTTTTTATTTATTTATAAGTGGCTCGACGATACATAAGATACAAAATAAGAAAAAGAAAAGAAAAAAGTATTCATAATTCTACAATGAATAAATCTACATAAATCTACAATACCAATCTATAATCTGCAGGCGATTATAGATTGGTAGATTGGACTACCTATAATTTAGTATATTGGTAGAATTAATATTTTTAATTTTAAATTAATTTTCAATTCAATATAATATATAATAAATTAACAATTTAATTCTAAATAGAATTGTAGTTTGGACTACCTAAAGATTGGACTACCTACCTATAATTAGGTAGATTGGACTGAATTTGCTCACTGAAATTAATATTTGTACTCATAATATTTATACAAAATGTTGAAATCAAATCATGCCACCGTTGTCGATATCAGCAGCTACAGTACTGAGTAAATCTGTTTCACAATGACTTCTTTGGATCGATAGATGAGTTTGATTCCCGAAAGAAAATAATTCCCAAAAAGCAGTAATTTACCCTACGCTCTGAAAAAGTCTGAGTAATATTTTACAGAATTTCATCCCAGAGTAATCTGAGGCCTCCGTTTTGTCTCTTACTCCCTTTTTTATTTTTTGTAAAGTTATCTTGGACTTCATGGCTTTTGTTACCTTTGAGAGCAGGTCCACGTTGCTCAAACTGCTCTTCTATGATACATCATAACGCTTCATGTCAGAACTTTACCCTGATACCTTTAAGAACGACAATTTGACTGTATATTTAAAGCTGGTAAACTAAAACATTCAGTAAGATTTAAATTCAGTAAATAAGTAAGCAAATAATTAAGTAGCTTTTTTACTCAAATTGACAAAAAATTCCCCTCCTCTTAAAAAAAAATCCTTCGTGCGATAGTTTGAACCCTCCATCCCCCCCCCAAAAAAATCGAATCGTAAAAACGTAACACAAATAAATATAAACAAATTCTTGATGCATTATAAAAAAATTGTCCCCCCCCTCCGAAAAAAATCCTGGATACGCCTGGTCATATATATTTATGTAAAAATTAGGGCATGCGACTTCAACAGAGAACTGAAAATAATATGACTGTGGGAAAATTAAATATATTAATGCAGGATCAAAGCCTCACCTGAGATTAATCTCTAACTGAGGCTTGAAAGTGACTGGCCGCGCCCATTTCTTTGACAGTGACAACGCAAGGATACGAGGCTAATCTGTTTGTCACAGTGACTCTGTTGGCTTTTGAGCTTAAAGTGGCACTCAGCCAATTGGTTAAATCCTGTATTTCCGATTTGGATAGGCTGGCTTCTCCTAAAAAGGTAAATGTTGTTTCGAACTGTTACCAATAACAACATCCAGTATAAAAAAAAAAAAAATGTATTGAAAATACAAGAAACTTTTGGAAAAAATCGTAAACTTATATAATTCTTTTCTATTTTTTTCAGAAATGAAAGGGGGGTTGAAAATAAGAATTGAATTTTTGTTACAACTATTGCCAATTTTAACACTAACCCAATTAGCTAGCTCCTATATTTCATATTTTGAGATTATCTTCTCCTAAAATGATCAAGAATCCTTCAAGTATCCCAGGAAGCAGATACGACAAACTACGTCATTTTAACTAATCCCGGGGAGATTCCCTCCACCGTCTCGTGGGTAGACATGTATATGATAGGTGGAGGAGTGGGGTTATAACATCACTTAAATTTAGTATGTATTGAAATTAATTAAAAATTATATATCAGCATCTTCCCCCCCCTCGAAAAAAGATAGTTATTTGATAGGAAACAGTTTAGAAAGCTAATGTTATTTAACTTCTTCAAATTTAAATCTTTTAAATTAGACACGTGACCGAATTGAGAACATACCTAAATAGTCACGTGACCGAATTAGACACGTGACCGAATTGAGAACATACCTAAATTGTCACGTGACCGAATTAGACCCGTGACCGAATTGAGAACATGCCTAAATCGTCACGTGACCGAATTACACACGTGACCGAATTGAGAACATACCTAAGTCGTTTTCATATATGGAATAATTTCTGTTCGTTTTAAGTTTTAACGTCGTTCCTTACTTTCAGTTAAACAAACTTGTTTTTTTTATTTTTCTGGTAAAAGGGAAAAGGTTATGCGTAAAGAGAATGTTTCCAGATTTAACGTAAAAGCTAATCTTAAATAATTTTAAAATCATAATTTTAAAATCATAAGCAGCGCAACAGCGCTGCCTAAGTAAAGAACGATGTGGCCACAATGTATTATTTATTTTTTTCCTGGTCTTATGCCAGGGCACTTCGTATCGAAGGAGTTGTCGTAAAAACTTCGAAAAGGGGTCATTCGATTGGACATTGGAGTGGCTAGTGCCCTTTTTAATAGTCGAAAATGAATGGAGGGCAACTAACCCTCCATTCACTTAAATCAAGGGCCCATTCGAACTTAAATCGAGGGTCCATTCACAATGGTCCTTTGATTATTTTATCCTACATTCTATGCCTACTAGGTCACAATTATCCAAACCATATCAATAAATCGTAGGGTTAATAGTCTATAAATATGATTAAATTTTAAACAAAACAAGTTTTGTCAACTGAAAGCAGGAAATAAATCAAAACTTTAGATGAACAGAAATTACCATGAACAGTGCAATAGTGTTTCCGGCTATAGGTGCATACCCCCCCCCCAGAAAATATCTCATGCTGAGTATACAGAAAATGATGGAGTCTAATAAAAAAAAAGTATAAAAACAATTTTCCATGAAAAAGACTTTCATATGCAGCGCAATAGCGCTGCCAAAGTAAAGAACGATGTTGGCAGATTTTTTTTTTTTTTAAGACCAGGGCACTTTGCATAGTTGTTGTCGCAGAAGCACAAAAAACTACTCATTCGATTAGAAATTAAGAGGGTTAGTGCCCATTGTAATAGTCAAAATTGATTGGAGGACAACCCCCCCCCCTCTCTCTCTCCCACGCACATCATTTCCCCAAGCGCTTTGATCCAAATTTTGAGGTAACCATTTTATTCAGTTGAAAGATCCGGATACTCCATTTTGAGGATGACAACCACCCCCTCCCACAGCCCTCAGGGCAAGGGTTGTAAGTTACGCCATGGGTGCATATAAATATTTAGTCGTCGTATAAACTTTAATAAACTAAGTTTAGTCGTCGTATAAACTTTGGAGGGGCGCTCCAAACTTTGATTGGTAATCAGAAGTTCTAGTGCTCTTTTTAAGAGTCAAAGTGATGGATGGTAGCAACCCTCCCCCGCACGTCGTATTGTCCTGAAATGCATCGAACAGAAACTATGAGATAGCCTTTTTATTTAAAATACTTCAAATATCATTTAACAAGGCTTTTGGGTTGAAACAAACACCCAGAGCTTAGGGACAAGGGTTGTAAAATATGCCCCCGGGCCGTGGTGCATCAAGGAGGGGGGAAGGGGGAACCCCCCTCGCCTAGTCTAAATTAGAGTCATTTGTTTAATTAACTCAAGTTTGTGTTAATTAAACCTACTCCTCTCGCAAGTTTATCGCATCAACCTATTTTGCACCTTTTTGCAAACTAACTCGTAGAATTTGACAGCGCTTTCGTCCGTAAAAACTTAAACAATAAGAATTTGTTGGTTCCCATAACTTATAGCGCAAAAAAGGAAAAGTTTTAACATATAGCTGAGGACTCACCGAGCTGCAAACGTGAAAAATCATTGTTAACTTTTGTAAGAAAAAGATCCATTTAGTGATAGTCTCAACAGACAAATTTGAACTGATTAGGGGTTTAAAAGTTTAGATATGAAGCTAATTTCTTTTAATTTGTTTTGGTAATTGGTTTCACTGGTAATTAGGTCATTGAATTTTGTCTCCTTGCTTAATAACAGGATGTCCCCTCATGCTCATTAATTATGTATATTTTAGGTCTCTATTTATATCTTTCAGATTTATTCATAATATAATAAATCGTATATTTATTCATATTCACAATAAATATAATAAAATTAAACATAATATAATTTGATAAAATTAAACAATTAAACATAATAAATAAGGAGATACAACTAACCAAAAGGATATCATTTTCGAGCCTTTAAACCGTTTAAAATAAAATTGCCTATTGCCACTACATATATGGGAAATGTTGATGTTAATCTTTATCTCATAATGGCCCTAGAAAGCGGGATCGAACTCCACTTTTTGTATAGCCTAATGTTTGAAATTAGGTGAGTCAGTGGGGTACTTAGAAGATTCAAAAGTCAATATCTCTGGAAAATATCTTGCAAATCTTCATCCACCTTTTGGAGCGCCCATGCTTGAGAACTATATATTGACCACTGTCATCACTATAGCTTCTAATAATCTAATCTTGGTTTTCAGACTTATTTTCCTATCCTTCGAAACTTTTTTCAAGTGTGAAAAAAAGCACCCTATTCAACTTTTAACATTTTCACTTCTCCCACCGTCCTTACTAATAATTAAATAAAAAAAAACAAGTTTTTTAAACTGAAAGTAAGGAGCGACATTAAAACTTAAAACGAACAGAAATTATTCCGTATATGAAGGGGGCTGTCCCCTCCTCAACGCCTCGCTCTTTACGCTAAAGTTTTTTTATTGTTTAAAAAAATAGAGTTGTGAGAAAGTCAAACTTTAGCGTAAAGAGCGAGGCGTTGAGGAGGGGACAGCCCCTTTCATATAGGGAATAATTTCTGTTTGTTCTAAGTTTTATTGTCGCTCCTTACTTTCAGTTTAAAAGACTTGTTTTTTATTTATTTAATTTTTGAACGTTTTTTAATTAATGCAGGTTTTGATTTTGGCTCACCGTACATGAATAATTAAAACAAATTTTGCATATTATATTTGGTTAAATGGCTTTCTCGAAACTTGTTTAATTTTATTTACGAACGTTTTTATTAGTAATAAATATACGTAACTTAGAATTAACTTACGTAACGAACTTCTATATTCATAAAATTTTAACACGTATATAAGGGGGTTCGCCCCCTAGTCAATACCCTGCTCTTTAAACTATAGTTCGAATTTTTTTTCCCAGTTCTTTAAAAATGACCTCTTAATCACAATCAGTTGAAAAACTTGTTTTTTTTTATTTAATTCCTGATCTTTTTCTTTAATAATGCTGGGACATCCAGCGCCCCCTTCCTAGCCCTGTCCCTTCCCCCCATGAAACCTTCCTTCATGGAAAGATCCTTCCATATAGCCCCCGACCCTCTCCTTCCCCCACCTACCAGAAAAAATCTCCTCTGAAGAAGTCTGTATACTTCCCAATAACCAATACTATATGTTAACATTGAGTAAAGTTCATAACTTTCAGCCCTCCCCCTGGGGACTTTGGGGGATCAAGTCGTTCTAAAAGACATTTTTATCATATTTTCGACCATGCTAAACAAAATGGCTATCTCAAAATTTTGATCGGGTGACTTTGGGAAAAAAATGAGCGTGGGAGGGGGCCTGGTTGCCTTCCAATTTTTTCGATCACTTAAAAAGGGCAATAGAACTTTTAATTTCAGTTCTAATGAGCCGTCCCGCTACATTCTAGGACTATTGGGTAAATACGATCGCCCTTGGGAAAAAAAAAACAACAAAAAAACACGCATCCGTGATATTTCTTCTGGCAAAAAATGGAAAATTCCACATTTTTCTATATAGGAGCTTAAAATCTCTACAGTAGGGTTCTCTTATACGCTGAATATGATGGTGTGATTTTCATTAAGGTTCTATAACTTTTAGGGGGTTTTTTCCCCTTTTTTCGAAAATCAGCCAAATTTTCTCAGGCACGTAACTTTTGATGGGTAAACTTAAACTTAATGAAACTTATATATTTGAAATCAGAATTAAAATTTGATTCTTTTGATGTATCTATTGGTATCAAAATCTCGTTTTTTAGAGTTTCGGTTACCATTGAGCCGGGTCGCTCCTTACTTACAGTTCGTTACCACGAACTGTTTGATGCTACCAAGGTAAGTGAAGCTGCCGCCTGAAGCTGAATCAGCTTCAAAATTCTATTCTTTTGATGTATCCACTTCTATCCAGAGTTTTTTTCTTAATGTCGGTTACTATTGAGTCGTATCGCACCCTACTTACCTGTTCGTAACCACAAAACTGTTTGATAATTCTAAAGAAGTATACCTACCGAAATTAGAGACTAATTTTGCCTCTTTGCATATGTGGGGGATTTTTACTTCATGATAAGGTTTCGAAGGCAGTATATTTTGAAAAATATTAATGTGGAACGTATTATAAAGTGAGGCTCAAGAAATATGGGAGCAACAAACATAACGCACATTAAAAACAAAACATTTGATTATACACAAAAAAAAAATTAAGAAAGAGAAAAAACATCCAAGAAATTAAATATTTTCAGTAATAACGTAATTTAAAACATTGCCAATTCTCATAAAACATCCTGGACAGCACAAATCAAAAGGATATTAGATGAGAATGGATTTTCAAGTTCGTGGGAGAAGGGAAAAGGGCCAGAAGATCATTAAATATCTGAGGATTTGGATTCGAGCAAATTGTCTTCCAATTTATACTAAGGTTGCAAGGAAAAAGAGGGAAGGTCCGGAGGCAGGGTGCAGTTGCTTGAGATGTAGGGAAACTGATTATGGGTTGGGCCATTTCCTCCTCCGGTGTAAGAAACTCTCTCATTTAAGGGGATTAATTATCCAGGAGGGGGACGATAGGCTGCTTTGTGAGTTAATGAGGTCTACGACTCCCCGTTATATTGTGGCAGTAGGGAATTTTGTATTGATGGGAAGGATGTCAAATGAAGTGTAATTTTTCTTTAGTAGTTGTCTTTTTGTATATGGCTTTAATTTGCTTTTAAATACAGATTATTATTATTATTATGCAAAAGGTGGTTATGTCAAACGTGGCGAAACTGCGTCAACTGTTTTCGGGAGTGTGTCAAATGTGACATAACTGTATGGCACACTTGGCAAGAATGTATACTTGGTGAGATTGACATGGGCTGGGGCAAAGTTATTGGGATTAGAATTGCGGCACCGATCTAAAGCGATCACGCCACTATAATAGGGGATGGTATTATTTTTAATTAATTAATTTGTATTAATGATTGTATTAATTCTGGGGTTTTAATATAGAGTTTCTTATTTGTAACTTGGGGAAATAATACGACACTTACATGAGGGCTTACTGGCACAAGATTGGCCTTATCTTCCTATTGGCCATACTAGCCTAAACTGTTAAAGAAGCACACTGAATTTGTCATTCCTGTGAAGACTAGATTGGGCAATAATAAGACCATTTTGGCAGCTTGAGATTCCTTAAGGGAGCGAATATAGAGTATCACGAAGGTCTGACCCAGAATTACTGAGACCTAGCAACATAAACAAAGGCAAGTAAAAACATATGGATTTGATTAAGGTACTTAAGAACAGAAAGGTGTACACTTCCTCATGTAATTTAGGCAAGGTACATCAAAGCACACATAGGCTCATAGTTTCACAGTGTTAACAATTGCACTCAAAGAAGGTCCGACAAGAAAGCTTATAACACTCTTGATTTCAAGGATCAAGTCGTATACGAGTTCATAATAGTCAAGTTTTGTTCAAAGCATAACTGCACAGAAGCCAATTAAGGACTCTAAAAAAATAATACCGTTTCAACAAAACTTATATGAGTCTAAACGATGCTCTTTTGCTGCTGCTCCAGGACTCAAGAATCCTGATACAAGACTCACTTCATTGTCCCTTTCATTAATATTAAATAAATAAACAAGTTTTTTTTAACTGAAAGTAAAGAGCGACATTAAAACTTAAAACGAACAGTATGAAAGGGGCTGTCCCCTCCTCAACGCCTCGCTCTTTACGCTAAAGCTTTTTATAGTTTTAAAAAATAAAGTTGTGAGACAGAGTCAAACTCAGTTGTAATATAGAGTTATCAGCCCTTTTTTAATAGGGCTTATCAGCCCTACTCATGTTAATATCTGCTCGTTTTGGGTTTAATGTTTTGAGTTAGGCCTAATTCCTTGTGGTTCTCTGCGCGAGCGACTTTTTGCCTTGGACAATGAACTGGTGGTGCTGTTATTTATTTCTAAGTATTTAACTGCTTGTTTGGCAAAACTTAGGCCTACTGACAATTGCTAGGCAATCTGTGAATTACAGTTTTTAATTTTATCTTTTTTTGTTTTTTACCATATACTGTTTGAAGGGAGGTCATTATTGAAGAGAACTTGAAACAATGCACCTTTAATACGTAAGTGATAGAATTGTAGAAAACTGGAGCTTTGATAATGTAATATACCATGACTTCCCATCCCTTTCACTAATAAAATCGATATGGTCATGTAATCAGGGGGCATTCAAACCTTAGGGAACATCACTCTGTGTAGTCAATATAGACATAACTCACCAATTCTGTTGCCCTTTCTTTTCCTAGACAGGGCTTGATCAGCCCGAACAAAGGAAGAACAGGGTTGGGGTGGAACCTAAGAAAAACAAGTTGAAAAAAAGTTAAATTTAAAAATATTGAAATAAAAAAATGGGAAAAAAATATTAAAATGAATATTAAAAACCACTCATGTAATTATTGACACATATACTGAGTATTCTATATGGTGTTATGACACACTCCAAAGACCTAGGCAATCACACTTATAATCAGATATTGAAACGTTAAGGAAGAAAATATAATTTTAAGTTTTACTACAAAAGTAAAAAAATGTACTTTTAATTAGACTTTCTACATGAAATTCAGACTTGCAACAGCAACATTTCATTAGGCCACGTGTTTGAGGCAACAATTTATTTTCTCTCTGTCTTTTGGCTTGTTTAACTAGAAACAATGAGATCTACCTCTCCAATTTATACCCTCTAGTTGAAACCCTCCAGTCCGCTCTAGTGGCATATCCAACTGTTCTTGGAAAGTCCCTTCAAATTCTTAATATAAGTAAAAACTATGAGCATTAGATTAATATACCTTTGTTTTGATAATTACCACATAGAAGAGTTTAACACTCTTCTTCACTCATTCTTATTAAATCTAAGATTCAAATAAGGTTAGAGAATGAATCAAGTCCGTCACATGCCTATCTATCTGATCCACAGACATAGGGTGTTTATCATAAAATAAAGGACTGAACAATTAGGTCTATCAGCTAAACAGTTATTAAAAAGGGTTATTGCAGATGATGCTTAGTTTCAGTGCAGGGAATCACTTCAAAGGGTTATTTTCTGTAACCATGGTGACATATCTCCCAGGAAACACGTTGATATATCACCGTGTGGTGACATATCTCTTCCTCCATTAGTTTTGTCACTTAAATCAGACAGCATCATTTATTCTCAAAAACAATTACAGTCATTAATTAAACATTATACTTAGATTTTCATAAGACATTAATCTTAGATTTCATATCTTAGATAGACATTAATCTTAGATTTTCTTAGATTTTCATAGTTTGGTAATACCAATACCTTAGGAAAACAGACAAACAAAATAGATGGCGGTCTATTTTTCTAATCTAATTTTATGTTGTTTATTTTCCAGGTGATGCCGTGGGATTTGTCTACTCCGTTGCTGTGTAAAACCGCCTAAGCCAAATACCGCTGCGTATGCCGCTTTGCACTTTATTCTATCTAAAAAAACACTATTTATTCCCTTCTAAGAATTTCACACTGCCCTCATGTCACTGCCCTGCTATGTTTATTAATGATATTGTTCCTTATTTCCGACAAAGATGGGCACCTACTCTCCGACTGGGAAATCTGAATATGTCAATGCTACTATTTGCAGACGACATTATATTACTGGCAAAGACAAATAATGATTTACAAACCCTCTTGAATCTCCTTGAAAAATATTTGAAAGAGAAGAAACTAGAGGTGAATGTCACGAAATCCCAAGTCATGATTTTTAGCAAAAAACCCTTGGAATCAGCACCACAATTTTTATTGAATGGAAAAATGCTGGAAGTGGTGGAAAGGCCAAATACTTAGGTTTCATCCTTTGTAAAAATGGAAAATGGACCAGTCATATTACAACAATGGCACAGAAAGGAAGAAATGCATTATTTGGCATATACAGAAGCACACTAACAGCAGAAATAAGTGAACTAAGCCTCCACAAACATATATTTAATACTAAAATTATGCCTATCCTACTTTAAGGATCAGACACATGGGGGTATCAGCCGGCAAAGCAACTAGAAACCCTTCAACTTCAATATTATAAACGAGTTTTTGGCCTACACAATACAACACATACGTTAGTTTTAAAAGGTGATCTTGGCATATTTAACCTGTAATTGAAAAGATATACCCAAGTCATCAAATTTTGGTTAAGACTTCTAGAACTTCCCCAGACTAGACTTGCCATAGCAGCATATGAAGATCTTCTCCTTCAGTATAACAAAACATCATGGATAGCACAACTCAAAAAGATATTAGAAGGGAATGGATTTTCAAGTTTGTAGGAGAAGGGAAAAGGGCCAGAAGATCATGAAACGTTCTTCAAGGAATTTAGTGCAATACTTGAAGACCAAGAAGTGCAATTATGGCAAGCAGCTGTATACAAATCTCCGAGTCTTACTTTGTATAGAGAAGTAAAAGAGAATTTTGGTCAGGAGTTTTATTTCAAGCTGGGATTGCCCATTAAATATCTGAGGATTTGGATTCAGATTCGATCAAATTGTCTTCCAATTCATGCTCAGGTTGTAAGGAAAATGAGGGAAGGTTCAGAGGCCGGGTGTAGTTGCTTGAGATGGAGGGGAAATGATTATGGGTTGGGCCATTTCCTCCTCCGGTGTAAGAAACTCTCTCATTTAAGGGGATTAATTATCCAGGAGGGGGAAGATAGGCTGCTTTGTGAGTTAATGCGGTCTAGGACTCCCCGTTATATTGTGGCAGTAGGAAATTTTGTATTGATGGGAAGGATGTCAAATGAAGTGTAATTTTTCTTTAGTATTTGTCTTTTTGTATGTGGCTTTAATTGGCTTTTAAATATAGATTATTATTATCGCATATTATGACCTCTTCCCGACTCATTTAAGGAGACCTTGCTCTTCGTATGGCCCCAGTTGGATTACCAAAAAGCAAAATTTTGGCCAGCCAATCCTTCTTTGTCTGTACAACATCACTTTGCTTTCTTAAAAATTTCTTTCACTGTACCCAGGGCTGGATGTAGGGAGCGGGGTCAAGGCTTTAGCCTCCCCCCCCCAAAAAATATATGTTTTGTCTGACTCGTAAAACCGTAACAAAATTGTATATAAATATAAACAAATTTGGGTACAATCCCATTATATGGGCCTTTCTAAAAAGTCAAGTTTGGTTAGTTCTAATGAAATAAAATAGCATGAATCTGTATCAGTTTAGAAACAAGCTAGGGCTATAAATTTGCAAATTAGGGGGGTGTGGTGTAAGGCCTGGAATATATTAAACTCGTCCGCTCATCTAGATTCCTTCCCCCCCCTCCCCGCAAATAAAAAATAACACAGTTTAATATCGTATATGCAATGAAAACCTTGCTATCATTGCCTGCTCTACAACAGTTAAGACGTCAAAAGACGAATTTTATCATTGCCAGTCTATAGTGATTAAGCCGAGAGGCCCATTTAATGGGATTGTACCCAAATTTGTCAATTATTTTTTCAATTTTTTTTTAAACCCCCCCCCCCCCTAAAAAAAATCCCGGATATATCCCTGACTGTACCACTTGAAAATTTGATTGACATAAATCTTTCTTTGGTTTATCATCAGATATACAGAGTATCAAAAGTGCTACTACAACTTCCTTATGCAATTGTTCTAGAAAATATTGAGTAAATCATCCTTAGTCCTTCGAATCACCCCCGTTTCTGAGCCATACTTGACTGCTGTTATTGCCGTGGCCTCCAATATCCTACTCATAGTTCGATAATCCTTTGATTTTCAGCTTTTTGCCTTCTAGCAGAGTTTTGCCTTCTCAGTTGATACCATATACTATCTTTATAAATGAGCAATAATTTTTTATATATTTATGTATATAATTATGTATTTTTTTTCGAAAACGGCTTCATATTTTTTCGTGAAAATTGGTACCTTGGTATTATATTCTTGCATAAAAAAACGATCTATATAGGTCAGAAGTATGAGAAAATTTGTAAAGAGCCTTAATTTTGGAAATAAGTTTAATGTGATTGATGTCATTTTTCTATATGGTCGAAAGTGATTGGAAGGCTTGACATTTTCAAACAGTTCATGTTAATGACCCAGCTCAATGGTAACCAAAACTCTAGAAAAAGGAATTTTGATACCAGTAGATTCACAAAAAGAATCAGATTTTAACGTTTATTTCAAATATATAAGTTTCATCAAGTTTAGTCCTACCCATCAACAGTTACGCACCTGAGAAAATTTGGCTAATTTTTGGAAAAGGGGGGAAATACCCCCTAAAAGTGGTGGAAACTTGATGAAAATTACACCCTCATAGTCAGGGTCTCTGAGAACCCTCCTGCAGAGGTTTCTAGCACCCATATACAAAAATTTGGAATTTTGAATTTTTCTCCATAATAAATAAAACGGATACATGTTTATTTTTTTTTTTTTTTTTTCAGTGGTGTTTGTATAGGCCCAGTGGTATTATAATGTCGTTGGAGAGATCATTGCAATGGAAATTAACAGTAATACTGCTCTTTCAATTGACCAAAAAAATGGAGTGCAACAAGGCCCCTCCCATGCTCATTGTTTTCCCAAAGTCACCCGATCAAAATTTTCAGATAGCCATTTTGTTAAGCAATGTCGAAAATATGATAACGATGTCTTTAAGGATTAATTATTCCTCCAAAATTCCGGGAGGGTGGGCTTAATGTTATTAAATGTACCAAATGTCACATTTGTGTTTTGTGTAGGGGTATGGAGCCAGCGTTGTCCAGGGGGTTGTTTGGCGGGGAGTGAGTGGGGGAGGGTGGGGGGCGAGGGTTAGGGTGGAGGCTAGGTACAAGAAGGGAGTGGTAACTAGGAAAAAGACATTGTTTTGACTGGGGGGCCGAATTTCCAATCATTATTTAAAAAAAAAGATTAGAAATTAGATTTTTTTAAAAACAAGTTTTTCAACATAAATTAAGGAGCAACATCAAAACTTAAAACGAACAGAAAATAATACGTATATGATTGGGTTCACCCCCTAGTCAATACATCCCTCTTTAAGCCAAAGATTTTTTGTACTTTCATAAGAGCTATATATTCAAATTATCGGCCTTTGTCATTTTTAAAGAATTGGAACAAAATTCAAACTTTAGCTTAAAGAGCAAGGTATTGGCTAGGAGGCGAATCCTCTAATATACAAATTAAAAATATTTGAATATAGAAGTTCGTTACGTAAGTTACGTATATTTATTACTAATAAAAACGTTCTTAGTTTCTTACGAAAATTAAACAAGTGTCGAATAAGCCATTTAACCAAATAGAAGTAAAATTAATATTCAAATTTTGTTTTAATTATTCATGTACGGTGAGCCAAAATAAAAACCTACCTTAATTCAAAAATGTACAAAAATTAAATAAAAAAAACAAGTTTTTTTTTAACTGAAAGTAAGTAATGTCGTTAAAACTTAAAACGAACAGAAATTAATAAGAATCTTAAAGAGGCTGTCCCCTCCGCACCGCCTCACAAGTTAAGCGAAAATTTTACGTTTTAAAACTTAACATACTTTAAACAAAGAAAAAATTGGTGCTTAATTAGCGAGGTGGGGAGGCGGAGCCAGCCCCTTTCATATACGTAATAATTTCTGTTCTTTTTAATTTTGAACGTCGGTCCTTAATTTAATTTAAAAAAAACTTGTTTTTTTTTATTTAATTATATTAAATATAGAAGTGGGTATACTGTATTATTTTGTTGTTGTTGTTGTTTAGACCAGGTCACTTTGTATTGAAGGAGTTGCCATAGTAAGTTCGAAAAGGTCTCTTTCAATTGAAAATAGAATGGGCTGATGCCCTTTTTAATAGTTGAAAGTGATTGGAGGACAACTAATCCTCCTCCCGCGCCCATCCTCTCATTTGTCCTTTATGTTTAAAAACTAAATGTTGCATTAAGATTAAATAAAAATGCACTATCTTAATGCTAATTCCCAATTAGACATCTCATCAGTATCTCTAGAACAACTGAGGGTCTTATATTACAACTTTCTGGGCTATTTCTGCTCTTAAAATTTAACCAAATCAAAATAGCGCAGGTTTATCCAAGCTATCAAAGAAATTAAACAGATTATTTTGTGAATGGTATCAAGTTTTCCATTTCATGTCAACTAGAGGAAGTATTTTTTTTTTTTTTTTTATTATTATTTTTCTTTATACATTGATTGGATGATATATCTTACATTATTTTTAGTTTATTAAAAGATATTGCCTACTACATATATCCCTTTTAAAGTTGAAGGGTTTATTTCGTCTAGCTCAAATTCGGATAAAATAAAAAAGAGAACCTTTGGAGGCTTATCTAATGTAGTTGTTTTTATTTGCTTACCTTTTTTTGTATATCGGTCTAAGTCCATTTGTGTATATTCTATAAGCTTCTGGTAGTAGGTTAAATATGTCAGTAAGTTATATATTTCTGTATATAACTTATATATTCAGTTAGTTATATATATTTATAAGTAGTAGGTTAAATATGTCAGTAAGTTATATATTTCTGTATATAACTTATATATTCAGTTAGTTATATATATTTATAAGTAGTAGGTTAAATATGTCAATAAGTTATATATTTCTATATATAACTTATATATTCAGTTAGTTATATATATTTATAAGTAGTAGGTTAAATATGTCAGTAAGTTATATATTTCTGTATGTAACTTATATATTCAGTTAGTTATATATATTTATAAGTAGTAGGTTAAATATGTCAGTAAGTTATATATTTCTGTATATAACTTATATATTCAGTTAGTTATATATATTTATAAGTAATAGGTTAAATATGTCAGTAAGTTATATATTTCTGTATATAACTTATATATTCAGTTAGTTATATATATTTATAAGTAATAGGTTAAATATGTCAGTAAGTTATATATTTCTGTGTATGACTTGTATATTCAGTGATTTATATATATTTATAAGTAGTAGGTTAAATATGTCAGTAAGTTATATATTTCTGTATATAACTTATATATTCAGTGAGTTATATATATTTATAAGTATTAGGTTAAATATGTATTAGGCTAACTTATATATTCAGTGAGTTATATATATTTATAAGTAGTAGGTTAAATATGTCAGTGAGTTCTATATTTCTGTATATAACTTATATATTCAGTGAGTTATATATATATATATAAGTAGTAGGTTAAATATTTCAGTGACTTCTATATTTCTGTATATAACTGATATATTCAGTGAGTTATATATATTTATAAGTATTTTGCGTGTTTTGGTACCTCAATAGGAGGCACGGACCAAGGGGGACCTTGTCCCTGGGGGTCCATAATAGAATCTGGGACACCCTCGCCCGGGGTCATAAATACAGGCGGAGGAGGAAGAAGGCCCTTGAAATGTACGCTCAAAAGGACCCACTGGTTTGTCCACAAGTACCATGAGTTGCAAACTTTCTCCCAGCAATGGGTTAAATTGCATGGTGATGCAAAACACCATCACGGGAGGATCCTCGAGAGGAGGAAAACTGCGGCAGGGCGTAAGATCCAGACCAATGGACAACGGCCTCTGTAAAGGGTTGCCTCTACCTTGTCGAGGTACCCGCAAAACTGGGGACCTTGTGTTCAACTCTGTTCCCACTTGAGGAGTGGCGCCCCTCGAGGAAACTATAGCCTAGTAAACGACACAGCATTTGCAGGGGATTCTGACTAATGGACAATTCTTCTGGGCTTGGTATGTTTTGATGGGCGTCTTTGGGCTGAAAAACCTTTTCCTAGCTTATTTATCTATTATGGGTTGCCTCCCCATAGTAGCATAATATTTGTAGGCATGAATATATAATGAGTCGGAGGTAATAAGCTTGAGACTGTCTGTGCAGGATTTCGACTCTTGTTGATAGAAGAGCATCACCAAGTGCTGAAAACCATGTTGTGACCAAGATGGGCCCAGGATTGCACAAAGCCTCCATTCATGGAGGTCCCAGGGACTTCTTGCTGTCCGGTTCTAAGCCGGCTTAAGGATTTCAGTGTAGACTTGAGAAGATATGTGAGTTCCATCCTGCACTGGTATCCCGGATCATTGCTTTTTCTGATGCAAAAATAATTTCAATAATTTAAAGAATATCAAAATTTGAACTTGGAATGTTATGACGTTAAAAAATCACTATCCCCTCGATATTTTGACTGACAAATTCAGACGATTCGAACTGAACTTATTAGGAATTTCAGAAACTCATATACGAGGGGTAGGTAGCATGAAATTAGGTGATATAGAATTTGTTTACTCAGGCAGGAAGGATGGGGTACATAGACAGGGAGTAGGGCTCATGATGAATAAGGAAGCTGCTAAATCTTGTTTAGGCTGGGAAGGTATTAATAATAGAATACTAATTGCTCATTTTATGACTAGAAAATTCAGGGTATCAGTTATAGCAGTATACGCCCCTGTAGAACCGACTGACGGAGATACTAGGGACTCAAATGAATTTTACTTACAGTTACAGGAGCAAATAGACAAGGTCCCAGGTAGAAATATGATGTTATTACTGGGAGATTTTAAAGCCCAGGTTGTCACAAATAGGGATAGATGGTATCCCAGCCTAGGTAAATTTGCTGTAGTAAAAGAAAACAGTAATTGATACAGACATTTGCGATATTGTAGGCACAGCAATGTAGTTATAATAAATATAGTTTTTGGTCGTAGAATGGTCTATAAGTTAGCATGTCATTCACGTGATTACGAGACAGTAAACCCTGTTGATTATTTTGTAATAAACAGTAGACTTGCAAGATCAATATAAAATACTAGGACATATAGGAGTGTCACTAATGATGCTAAAAGTAAGGATCACCATCTAGTAGTGTCAAGGGTTAATTTAAAACTGAAATATCGGAAGGGTAACTGCCTCCCGGGAAGTTATGATGTTGGTAGACTCCAGGATGAGAATTTGAGAGAAACTTTTCAGGGACAGTTGAATGCTAAACTCGAGAGTTTAGAATTTGATAATGTGGAAGATGGTTGGAATAATTTTAGAAAAATAATTTGTGAAGTTGCTGAAGGTGTATTAGGGAAGAAAGCTAGAACCGCATCTGGAAGATGCAGCTAGACGGCATAATAGTAAAATATTGTACTGGCACGTTAACAAATTGAGAGGGAGTAGTCAATCCGGACTTGTCCCAGTTAAAGATAGGAATGGGGTCGCAATTAGAGATAATTAAAAAACTAAAGAGAGATGGGCCGAACATTTTGAGAATTTTCTTAAACGAGATAGAGTTGCAGGAAAAAATATAGAGGAAAATGAAAAAGTTTGTGATACTTTGGATGTGAAGGAAGATTTATTTTGTGAGGAGGAATTAGCAACAGTACTAAAAGGATTAAAGAATAATAAGGCTCCAGGTGCTGATAGGGTGGTAAATGAGTTTCTTGAATATGGTGGCTCTGAGGTTAGAAATAAGTTATTGAAGATTATGAATAAGATTTTTGAAAAAGGGGAAGTACCTAACGATTTTAGGAAAACCTTAATTAAGCCACTTTATAAGAAAGGTGATAAAAGTGAGTGTGGTAATTATCGAGGCATTAGTCTGGTGTCTGTAGGTAGTAAATTACTTAGTAATATGATACTTTTTAGACTGAGAGATGCGGTAGACAAAGTTTTAAGAGAAGAGTAGTGCAGTTTTAGAAAAGGTAGAGGATGTGTCGACCAAATTTTCACTCTTAGGTTAATAATTGAAAAGTGCCTGAGTTTTCAAACACCTTTGGTCCTCAGTTTTATAGATTATGAGCAAGCGTTCGATTCTGTTGATAGAAGACCTTTAGTAAAGGTCTTATCCTTGTATGGTATAACAGACAAATACATTAAAGTGATTAGTGCTATGTACGAGAATAACACTGCTGCGGTTAAGGTAGGAAATGAGGTTAGCAGCTGGTTTTGTATTAAATCAGGAGTTAAGCAGGGCTGTGTTCTTTCCCCCTTTATATGGATTATTTTGATGGACTTTGTTTTAAGGAGCACAGGAAAGGCAATGGGAGACCACGGAATCAAATGGGGAGGAAAAAGTCTCCTGGACTTGGATTATGCTGATGATGTAAGCATCCTAGATGAAAGTGTGAGCAAAATGAATGAAGTTTTAGAGGTTTTGCGAGGTGCTAGAATTGGTTTGAAAATTAATGTTAGAAGACTAAGTCACTAAGGCTAGGAATAAGTGAAGATGAAAAGGTGACTTTGGGTAATGAAAAGATTGATCAGGTGGGCAGCTTCACTTACATTGGTAGTATTATTAGTAAAGATGGTGGGATCAGTGAAGATGTTAAAAATAGAATAGCCAAGGCTCAGGGTGTTTTTTCACAGTTAAAAAAAGTCTGGAAGAATAAGAAGATAAGTTTGCAAACCAAGATTAGATTATTAGAAGCTACAGTGATGACAGTGGTCAAATATGGCTCTGAAGCATGGACGCTCGGAAGAGCGGATAAAGATTTGCTACATGTTTTCCAGAGAAATTGGTTAAGGACTGTTCTGGGTACTTGGCTGACTGACCGTATTTCAAACAAGAGGCTATACGAAAAATATGGTTCAATACCGCTTTCTAAAGCTATAATGAAAGAAAGGTTGAGTTGGCTAGGGAAAGTTGTGCGGATGAACGATGACATATTGCCGAAGATTGTTCTTTTCGGCCAACCATCTAGGGCTAAACGGAAAGCAGGTCGTCCCCGTCTGGGGTGGGAGGACGTCATAAAGAAAGATTTAAAGGAAATGGGAACTTCGTGGGTGGGTGTAAAAAGGGAGGCTTTGAATAGATTGGGGTGGAGGAGGATCGTACGTAGCTGTGTTGGCCTCAGGTGGATTGGTGCTGCGGTGAGTTGTTAGTAGTAGTAGTAGTAGTAGAGGAAGTATGAAACTAAATTAAACACTACTTTTTGTGTCCAGGTTTTTAAAAGGGTGTATGTTGTTAAAAATTTCTGAAAATTTTTCTCCAGTATACAAATAGCAGGCCAAACTATAAAGTCTTAAAAAATAGCGAAAATATTTAAAGTATTATTTTCTTTTTCCCTTAAAAGACTATGCCAATATAAAACGAACAAAAATTAATAAAAAAAATATTTTCCACAAAATAAGTTTTTTAAATAAAAGTAAAGAACTCCATTAAACAAAAAACGAGCAAAAACAAATAATCTACCAAGCGTGAAACTACCACAAATCAGCATTGACAAATAAATGAAACCCAAAACAAACAGAAATTACAATAAATAATTGAGTCAAACTCAAAACGAGCAGAAATTAACATAAGTTTGGCTCAAAACCCCTATGCCTCCCCAAGACCAGAACATAACTTGCACTTTACTGAAAAAATACAAATGAATGTGCAGTGTCAGTTTAATTTACATATACTGATATTTAGTAATCAAAATATTAATTTTATTTGATTAATTAAAGTTGTTAAAGTAAAAACATTTATATTTTTCAGGAATATGCAAATTTTGTTCTAGCCTTGGGAAGCCATAGGGGTTTTGCGCCCAACTTATGTTAATTTCTGCTCGTTTTGAGTTTTACTCGGTTATTTATTGTAATTTTTGTTCGTTTTGGGTTTCATTTATTTATCGATGCTGATTTGTGGTAGTTTCACGCTTGGTAGATTATTTGATTTTATTTTTGCTAATTTTTTGTTTAATGGAGTTCTTTACTTTTCTTTGAAAAACTTATTTTCTGGAAAAAGTTTTTTTTAATTAATTATATTAAGAATTCTTATACTCTCCAGTGTTGCGGCTTGTTACACTTTTAAATTCAGAAGAAAACTTCAGTATTTTTTTTCGATTTTTTTTGAAGAAATCTAAAATAAGTAAGTTTTGCAAAAAAGAAAAACAACAAACAAATAAATTTTAATTATCGAGGGTGTTTAAAAGTCATACATTCCTCATTATCTAAATAACCTAATTGCTTTATTTTTCCATTAAGAATCAATATACTGGCCATGTTATTGCTTGCAATTTATGTTTTATCGAATCCCTCAAGGGGAGGGGATAAAATCCTTAAAAGAGTGCAGTGTTTCAATTTTTCCAATGAGTGAGTGAGGGACCCTTCAGATCAATCATAGGGAGAGCTATCCCCCTTCCCCGACAGTTGAGCTTAAAGTATATTTTGAAGTATATATCAGTATGGTCTTACAGGGGCGGATCTAGAGCAAAATCTAGAGGGAGGGGAGAGGACAACGTGGAAAGGGCACCAATAAGAAAAATCTTGAGAGGGGGGGGGCAATGTGACAAGGGCGCCAATAATTGCTAAATTTACTTTTTTTTAAAGAGTAAAAACAAAAAAAGGATTGAGGGCGCCAGAAAAAATCTTAGGGGCCAGTGGTCTCCACCAGCCCCTCCCCCTGGAACCACCAGAGCCTATTCAGGATATTCCAGTATTTTGAAAGACAACAAAATTATTGGGGGGGTTGTCTTAACATCTTTGGGGCATAAGTACCTGGGCATGAGTTGTAGGACTACTGGTTCCATTTATTTTTGTATTTCTGGCTGGGCTTCTTCCACTAGGCACCGGAATCAGACTTGGGTGAGGCTTTGGAATATGTTGAGTGGGTCTAGGTGAAACTGGTTGGTTCATAGGAGTGCCTGGGTATTTTTCATAAATTGGATATGCAGCCGACAAATTTGCTTGAATCGTGGGCTCTCTACAAAAAAATTATACACTATAAAACTCTACTATACCATAAAAATTATAAAAAAAATATCTATAAATAAAAAAAGAAGAAATAATTTTTTTTGGCATAAAAAAGAAAACAGGCTGCAGGTTTTATTTCAAAGTGATAATTGGCTCATAATATGATCGGCAACAGATAGTGGCCGCCCCGAAAAGACCTTCAACGAAACGTTTTTCATATTTATAATTCCTCAGATACGATACGATTTTATAAATTTTTTTTAGATATATAACACGTAACAATTATATTTGTACTTATTTGACGTGGTAAACTCTTGGCTTATCGCAGCGATCCAGGAACGTGATTGGCTCCAGGATGGTCTTTCTTCAGTTATGACGCGAGGATAACCAGTCTAAAACCGAGCGTACAACATATTCCCTGAATTCGCTCAGTAGCCACAAGCCGAACTTTATGGTATATAACCGAACGTTTCTTTAACCGACAGCTCGTTTCCTCCATGGTTACAACAAGACACACTTACATCATCACTTATTTCACGTCGGAAGCCCTTGCTTTTCGCAGTGATCGAGATACAGCGACATATTTGGCTCCTGGACTGTCTTTCCAATTGATGACTCGACGATAACTAATCTCAATCCGATTCCTGAATTCACTAAGGGGTCACAACTTCATGATATATAACTGAGTTTTCTTTAACCACCAGCTGGCTTCCTCCACGATCGCAAGACACCTAAAAGATTGCTTAGTACAAGTTTCACGTTGCAAGCCCTTACTTATAACAGCGATCGAGATCCGACGGCATGTTTGGCTACAGGACGGTCTTTCCACATTTGATGGTCGATATACAGCCAGTCTCAATTCCAGCGTCTATTATATTTACTTAATTCGTCAAGAGGCTAAAACTCATACTTGATGGCATATACCCAGGTTTTTCTTTGACCGTCACAGCTCGCTTCCTCAACAGTGCAAGCCCTTGTTTCTGCTAATGAAGTTATGGCTCCTAAAGGGTATTTTTATATTTGATGGCTCGACAGTTAAAAACCAGTTTCGATCCCCCAAGGATTGGAATCAAGACTTTCCAAATAAATTTTGACCAATCATTTGTCACTGAAAATAATCCCATGACGTCATACGACGTGAATCTGAAGCCAAGCGAGTATTTATGCTGATACATACAATCAGTAGGCTTAATTAAAAACTAGACGAATTTCTTCACACTTAATTTTGGTAAGGATACATTTTTTGTATAGCGGCTTGGGTACAGAGGTGAAACTTCCAGGATTTTTTTTTCGGGAGAGGGAGGGGTTTGATGGCTTCATATTTCATGTTGGGGTAAAGAAGGCAGAATGTACTTCCTCTGATCTTCAAAAAAAAAAAAATTACTCTACGAGTGTTATTCTTTTTCATATCTTTTTAAATTTTATATACTGAGGAGGCATCTAGTTTTGTCAAAGAGTGCAGCGGGAGTCGTAGCTACATATTCTTGCAGCTTCTATGTTTATGGGTCTCAACGCGGGGTTTACCACAGAGCCGTGTATTTTAAGTTTATTGATTTATTTAGGTACTTATTTAGTTACCGGGCAACACGCAAGAATTGTATTGCGAACATCAGATCAGATAACCGGCTATTATCCAATGTATAGTGGTTTCCGCTGCCTTATGAGGTATTGCTGACTCCGTGAGAAATGTTTAAACTTTAGTTTTTTGAGGTTGTAGGGGCCAAAAAAGTTACCTAGGTTATGTTAGGATACGTATTTAATATATGCTATGCTCTAGTCCCCCCCCCCTTACGGTGCAAATATATAGCCCAAATTTGTTTCTAAACTATTATATTTTTATAATACTTTGCTTTATTTCATTAGCATTGACCAAACTTCACTTCTCACGTGTTGCCCGGTAACTAAATAAATACCTTTATTTATTTTATTTATTTATTTTATATGTTTTATTTATTTATATTTTTACTAATTTTCATTTTCATTTAGTTTCATTTTTATGTTTATATTTTTATTATATAATATTTGTATTTATTTATTTTATATTTATTTATTCTATATATTTAATTTGTTTACTTTATTTATTTATTTTATCTAATTTTTTTTTATTTGTTCCCATTTTTTATTAATTAAGCTCAATTTAAAAAAAATTGATCTGAATTCAATGATGCTATTTCAGCTATAAACTATCATCAGATTCTTAATTAAGTTAAAATTCAGGAGAGTTCATCCTCTTAGAAAACGTTCATTCTTCTATAATAATTGGGTATGTCTGTACACTTTAGAGAAAAACCGTTTATTTTTACATTTCAATACACCAAAGGTTTGTAATACAGATATAAATGCAACCAACACACCTGACACAGCCATGCTAGCTCAGTCAGTAGGGTGATTGACATGATTCTTAATCAAGGGGTTGTTTATTTAAAGGGTGGTTAATTTTTAAGGGGTTGTTTTTGCTGGACACTTGTTCCTCACCATGTTGTTTTCTGGTGGTAATAAGGTTCAAATCCCGAGAATGCATTCTTTTATATAAAAGTTACATTTACAGATTGAAAAATAAATATTAGCCTCAAATACACATACAGATGGATAAAGAATTTGATTAAAGGCGGGGGAGGGATCAGGACCTGATTTAATAGGTGCGGAGCCCGATTGGACTTTTTGCGGTGCCTTCTGTATATATTAAATATTTAAATAAAATATGCCCATACAGAAGTTTAGGTACGTAATGTAAAATAGCTCTAATGTAGGACTATCCCAATTAAATTCAAAAAATTTGACATGATCTTTTACGGGTATCAGTTTTCTATATTATCACATATATATTATATAATAATAAACACATTAATAAATCTCATTCAAAAATGCAAAATTAAAATAAATATATTTTTAATTATTTGAATCTCATAATTTTTCCCATAATTTGTCCAAAACAATTTGCTTTGAATTTCAAAAACTTTTTTGTTCATTTTGAGGGTAACGCGGGGCCCAATCGCTCCATTCGCCCTTTATCCGGCCCTGGGATGGATCTTTCCTTTCGGTAACGAGTGATTTCTGAAGACCAATGGTAAAAACATTGGGAGAGAGGGACATTCTGCTTCCCCTTACCTGACTGACACTTGTAGCGATAATTACTGCTGATCAGTATGTTTTCTGTTTACAATATTTGTGTTTATAGCTTGTTTAGATCATTTAAGTGCTCGATGATAAAGCAGATTGGGACGTTCCACTTTCCCTTACTTGGCAAACGTTTTATATTTACTGTTTTTAGATAATTTCATTCGTAAATGACAAATATATTGAGGGAGGGGGCGTCCCACTTCCCCGTACGAAATATTGCTAATGATTATCAGAGTTATGACGTATGTTTGGTATTTAAAGTTATAAGACGAGAAGCTTTACCCTGACACTCTTGGCTGCTGAATAGTTCCATTTCGGAGTAACGTTGGAAGTAAAGGGTTCACGTATCCTCCTTGAGCTGCCTGCAAAAATTGTTTTATTACTTTAGGTAAGTTAGATTAGATATAATTAACTATGAAGAGTTCAAACAGAAAAGAACAAAACGAGGCACTTACGCAGTATAGCGACTACACCAAAGATGTGAAGTTAGGTGAATCCTAATGAAATTTACACAAATATGAGGAAAATATATTACTTTAGTAACAAAATTATGGAAAACACAGCAGAGAATTAGATATGACACTAAACGCCATAAAATCTAACCGTCAGAACCACTAACCGTCATAACATCGACAAAAAAATTATAGATTTATATAATAGTAACAAGTACATAATAGTTTAGAAACAAATTTCGGCTATATATTTGCCCATCAGGGGGGGGGGGAGGGAAAAGCATAGCATATATTATAAACATAGCCTAACCTAGATACCTTTTCCTCCCTAAACCCCAAAAAACTTAAGTTTTAAAATTTTAGATGTTATGACGGTTAGTGGTAGTGGTCGACGGTTAGTGGTCGATGTTATGACGGATTTTTTTGTCAAAGTTGTGAGGGATTTTGTCGATGTCCTGACGGTTATATGTTATGACGCCTTCCCTATATTACATTTACTGTGTTGGCTCTCCATCGGATCGGGTCATAGTATTTGTCATTGAGCGTGCGCGAGGGCGGAGTCATGAAGAGTGGATTAGGTTAATGTGTTTCAAAAATCTTTAATGTAGAGCATAAGACTTTTCGCAACTGTTCATTATTTATGTTTCTGCAGTGCAGAGAACTTAGTTCTCAAATTGCTCTTCATGTAATCATCCCCGAAAATGACTAATGGCACAAGTATGTTGTTGAAAAGATGGAAAGGTATCGTGATGCAAAAACTTTGACATTGGGAAGGTCTCCGTTGGACAAAAACTGGTAAAAACTCAAAAGTCCTTCTTTAAACTAGGCCCTAAGGAGCAAGGTCATACCATGATTTTTTTTTTTGGGGGGGGGGAGGGGTTTACTCAAAGATTTATTTTCGGGGGGAGGGGGTTGCACACAAAAAAAACTCAAAAAACGCATGCAAAATTTGTTTATATCCATTTTTCTTACCTTTTTACGAGTCACAAAAACATTTCGGGAAACATTTCTAACCCCCTCCTCTGGGTACGGCCTTGCTAAGGAGGTCATTTGCTTGGAACTCAATGACCCTCACATTATCTGAGCAACTGCCCACAAAATGATTTTGAAATAGCCTCACTTCCTCTGCCTTTGAATCATAAGCAGTGCAACAGTGCTGCGAAAGTAAAATACGACGTTGGCAGAATATATTATTTTATTTTTGATTTGGTTCGTCTTAGACCAGGGCACTTCGTATCGAAGGAGTTTGTGTAGAAACTTCAAAAGGGGCTCATTCGACTGGACATTGAAAGGGCTAGTGCCCTTTTTAATAGTCGAAAGTGATTGGAGGGCAACTAACCCCCCTCCCAGGTCCTCCATTTCCCCAAACATTTCAAATTAAAATTTTGAGGTAGCCATTTTGTTCACTGTAGTTGAGAGGTCCGGAAATTATGTCTTAAAAACAAAAAGATTACACAAAAATTTTTTTTAGTGTTTTAAGAGATAAAGTTGTGAGACAGAGTCAAACTTTAGCGTAAAGAGCTAGGTGTTGAGGAGGGGACAGTTCCTTTCATATACGGAATAATTTCTGTTCGTTTTAAGTTTTAATGTCACTCCTTACTTTCAGTTTAAAAAACTTGTTTTTTTTTAATATTTAATTTCTGATCGTTATTTAGTTAATGCAGCTTTTATTTTGGCTCACCGTCATTGAATAAGTAAACAAAATTTGCATAAAAATTTTACTTTTCTTTTGTTAAATGGATGTCTCTAAATTTGGTTATGACGTAATTTACAAATTAACTTACGTAACTAACTTCTATATTCGTATATTTTTCTTCTGGCAAAAAATACAAAGTTGCAGATTTTTGCAGATATGAGCTTGAAACCTATGTAATAGGGTTTTCTGATACGCTGAATCTGACGGTGTGATTTTCATTAAAATTCTTTCACTTGTAGGGGATGTTTCCCCCCTCTTTAAAAAATCGGGGAAATGATCTCAGGCTCGTAGCCTTTGATGAGTAATACTAAACTTAATAAAATTTATATATTTAGAATCAACATTATAAACCCAGTCTTTTGATACATTAATTGACATCAAAATTCCGTTTTTAAAAGTTTCGATTACTATTGAGCCGTATCACTTGTTTTTTTTATTGTTTTTTTATTATGTATATGTTATTACGTATATGAGGGGGTTGTCCTTTTAGTCAATACCACGCTCTTTAAGTTAAAAGTTAAAAAAAAAATTAATTAACAAACCCCTGAATCACAAAGGCCTTTTAATTATAATAGATAGCTCTTTTGAAAGCACTAAAAAAAACTGTAGCGTAAAGAGCGAGGTATTGACTTGGGGGAGAACCACCTCATATACGTTATAATTTCTGTTCGTTTTAAGTTCTAATGTTGCTTCTTATTTTCAGTTGAAAAAACTTGTTTTTTTTAATTTAATTTCTGATCGTTTATTAAATAATGCTTGGAAATCCGGCGCCCCCTTCATAGACATTTCCATTGCCCCAAAAAAACATCCTCCACGGAAAGATTCTC
>NW_028300570.1:0-24664 GCF_049724085.1 Artemia sp. Qi Xiang Cuo
TTATATGAGAGGGAGATTCCCTTTGTTTAATCTCCACTCTTTGCACTAAAGGTTTAATTTTTGCCCCCCAACGCTTTAAAAGCGAATGCTCAAACACAAAGGCAAATGGATTGGGACTTTTTTTTTAATATTTAGCAATATTTTTCTCAAAAATTAAAGGTTCATGTGCATTTCCTTTGAGAAAGCTTTCCTTTGAATTTTCGCTTACAATATTTTAAAAGGCAGTCGGTAAATAAACACTTGCAGTTACCCACTAGCTTCATTCGTTGCACTGATATATACTTTCAGAGCAGCATTATAAAACTTCCTTGTAAAAGAAGAGCCGCTTTTTACCTTTTTTTTAAAGAAAATTCTTTTTATTTTTAATCAGCATAAAAAGGACATTCTCTTGACGCTTTAGATGTTTCCAATTTTAAAGCTTCGATAAAGATTGGCGATGTTTGCTGTTTACTTACAGTTTCATACTACAAATATTTTGGAAGACAACACAAACTGAAAGAAAATATACCGAAAGCTTTCCATGCAATACTCACTTTTTCAGCCTTTAACCGAAGAAAAAAAAACAAGAACTTGGAAAAATATTTTAAATGCTAGCTAGTACGCTGATATTGGAATGTCAGTTTTCTTTTTCGTAACTTCAAATCAAAGATTGTTTTGTAAAAGTATTTGTAAGTACTGTTTATAACTTTTATTCTGCAAAGTATTTTCTAAACATACTTGATTATTTTTTTAAGTATATTTAACTAAACTGATCTAGAATCTTCGGGTATGAATTTTGTCTTTGACATCATCCAGTTGAAACCATCCATTCTGCTTTGTTTTTTAAGCTCTTCGCCAATCTCTAAACGAATGCGGCTATTGTACTCATTCAGCCATTGCTTCTGCAATAAATAACACTTTCAAAAAGCTTACAGAGTACTTTACTTAAAGCATTTTCACTAATATTCCTAGTTAGGTTTCTAACTTTCCTACCTAAGACACCATCAGCTACTTCAAAAACTATTTTCCTAACATTATTCCATCCATCTTCTACACTGTTTAAGCGTAAACTGTTAAATTAAATTGATAATGATTGCGATGATGATTGAGTTTTGGGTTTTGACATAAAAAACGTCATCAATACCTACCATGCCTTTGAAAATCAAAAATAGGTCCCACCACCTGAACAATTAAAACAAACAAAGGTTCGGCGATATGTCTTTCATAATGACAAAAGACAAGCCAAAGCAAAAGAAGAAGTTATTGTTCCATCACCTGAACAATGAAAAGAAACAGAGATTCGGCGATATGTCTTTCATAATGACAAAATACAAGCCAAGGCAAAAGAAGAAGTTTAAGTCCCACCACCTGAACAATTAAAAGAAACAAAGGTGGTTGTCAATGCCTTCTATACTTTGTAAAATCAAAAATATAGACTGGATAAATCTCTGAAAGAAAAAGAAGTTCTTGTCCCACAGCCTGAATAATTGAAAGACACAAAGGTTCGGCGATATATGTCTCATAATGACGAAAAGACAAGCCGAGGCAAAAGTTAAAGGTCCAATAAAAAATAAAAAAATTACACAAAGGCACAACTTTTAATTTAAAGCTAATCGTCTTTATTAGTGGCTAATGCTATTTTCCCTATGCTAGGAAATCGGGAATAACTGCTGCGATATAAGTGATTTTGCGCTGATTTTTTTTTTGACGACTCCCGAGTTAAAAAGTAAAATAATGCAGGTTTCACTTTTTCTATATATTTGTTTACTTTTGTCGAAAAAAAGAAAACAAGTTATTTTAGTTTGTTTAATAAAAATTTAGTAGATGAGAAATGAAAGTATATATTTTTTCAGTTTAATCTACTGGTATATAAAAAAAAAATGTTGTTTACAGAATTATTAATTTTTATTTTTTTTTTGGTGCAAAAAATTATTTTTAGTTTTAATTATTTTCTTGCTATAAGTCATGAAATCTGCTCCAAAGGCTAGAATTTTTGACAGTATGCAGATTTTATAATCTACAATGATTACAGAAAGTGTCTGATGTCTACCACAATTTAAATTAAATACAAAAGCAAAAAAATAAAAATAAAAAAATTGCTCGATTTTTACTTTATTTTCCCACTGTTTCCCGCTTGGTAGCGTTATTTCGTCAGCCAATAGGAAGAAAGCCCGCAATTTTGATTGGACTCTGTTCGGTATATCATTATGACTTTCGGATAGAAACTGTCAAAAAGACCTTTGAGCCATGAGGAAGAAAAATATAAACAGAAGGTGGCTGAATTTAAAATACCGGTAAGTAAATATTACATATACTAATATCCAGTCCAGAAGCTTTTAAAATTGCTTCCGATGGGTTCTGGGTTTACATCCCCTTCAATCTAAAATTTATGGAAAAAAACTTGTTTTATATGTACAATGGTTAGGAGACAAATTCACATTAGGCTTCCCAGACACGTACAATGTAATTTTATGGAGGAGGATGCAGAAAAATCTTACCAGCTCTACACAAACAATAAAAATTTATGTTTCAGGTGAAAGGATGTTTTATGATTTGGAGGAAGATTAACTACTTGCCTCCAGGATATCCAATAGAGGAAGCAAACTTGCTTGAAAGTTTTTTAGCTTTGTTTTTTGGGCGAGGAAGGGGAGTAGGGGGCCTTTCTAGCACCTGGTTTCCAGCTATCAGACTTGTGAAGCTATGAAGAAGACATCCCAGGGCCTTGACAGGGGAGTTCTGGTATATAATGATATGCAATAAGCTTTACTTCGGCTTTTTTTTATAGTAGTTTCTAAAGGGAAAAAACAATAATCTATCCCTGAGCTATTCCTGAGATTTTTAAAGTTATGTCTATCCTTATGAGCTGTATAAAACAGAGCACTTCCAATGGATCATATGAAAATAAAAATGTAATGAAAGTGGAGAAAGCATAAAATATGAACTCAGGAGGTGTGAAGTGGAGACCTTGGCTAAAATTGCCGAGGATCTGGAAGATGCAGCTAGACGGCATGATAATAAAATGTTATATTGACATTTTAATAAATTAAGAGAGAATAGTCAATTCGGATTTGCCCCAGTGTGGTCAAATCCCCCTTTCTATGACTATAATGAGAGACAGGTTGAGATGGCTAGGGAACATTGTGCGCAGGAGAGATGACAAACTGCTGAAGATTTTTTCTTTTCGGCCAACCACCTAGGGCTAAACGGAAACCAGGTCGTCTGTGGTTGGAGTGGAATTATGTCATAAAGAAAGAGTTACGGGAAAGGTAAACGTCCTAGGAGTGGGTAACCCGGGGGTTTTGAATATACGCCGCGTGATTGGGGGCGTGTGTAGCTGTTTTGGCCTCAGGTGACTTAGTGCTGCGTTGAGTTGTTAGCAGTAGTAGTGTTTCCAGTACATCAATAATTACTTCCCTTATGTGTATATATGTTGTGAATGATGGGTTTATCAACCAGCATTCCTTTTTATGTTTCATTTTTTATTTTTAGGAAGGTACGGCTTGGAGAACAAAAAGATGATTTTTCAACCTTATCTGAAATTAAAGAAGAACTTTCAGTAAATCCTAAACTAAACGAAGCACAGAATTTGGGAAGCGGTGGAGGTTCTTCTGGTATCGATGGGTCAGCAACATTTACCGATATTGACTTATCTGGAATTTCAGATGGAAATTGCATTGTAAATCTAAGACATTTCCTCAGTGAAGTAGCTTCTGTATTCACACACAAGATTAGTTGTAGACTATCATATGATAATTTGATAACAAAACAATTAGAACAGACAGGCCTGCAAACTGAACTGAAAGTTAAATGTAAAAAGTGTAACTGGGAAAAGAGGATTAAAAATGAACCAGATTGTCCAGTAACAAGTGTAAAATAATATCTTTCATGCTTTAGTACAGAAAGTAAACAGGTTACTTTCTCAAAAAAAGACTCAATTTTAAAAGGTTGCTTGAATTTGAAGGCCATTTGGGGAGCCATGGGCACTTGAGGTGGATATTGTACACTGTGTGAACTCTTCGGAGTGCTTGGAGTGAAGCCAATGTCGCAAATAGTTTATTCTCGTATTGAAAGACAGGTGGGTAGAGCTTGGATGAATAGTTTGTCGGAGATTTTGCGAGAAAATGGACGAGAGGCCTTACAATTAGCCATTCATGAAGTTAAGTATAAAAAGGACTCATACTGGACAAAAGTGGTATATGATGGAGGCTGGAATAAGCCTAGCAAAGGGCATGATTATTCAGCCAAAGGATGTGTTGCGGTTATCATAGATGCATTGACGAAAAAACTGTTATATGTTGGCATAAAAAATAAATACTGTTATATGTGTTTTTCTTCTGCAAACTCTAAAGTAAGTCCTAAAGACCATTTCTGCTTTCTGAACTATAACGGAAATTCAAAGAGCATGGAAACAGACATTCTAGTTGAAGGCTTTCGTTCCAGTGAAGAGATGCATGGATTACAGTTTTTAGAGTTTATTGGTGACGGTGATTCAAGTGTTTTTTATAAGCTAAAACAGTGTGTCTCTTACGGTTCAAACATACGGAAAGATGAATGTGCCAATCACGTCACAAACAACTATACAACGCATCTATATAACTTGTGCACAAATAAGAAAGGTTTGTACACCAAATTTCTTCCCGGAGGAATTATCCAACAATTGACCAAAAATTTAAGGGGTTCGATCAAAATAAATTCCGAAAATAATGGAACAGCGGAAGAATTGAAGAACCTGTTAAAAAGAGGTCCGTACCATGTTTTTGGAAACCACACAAAATGCGATTCCGGTTGCCCTAAATTCATTAATGACAAAATAGAAAGTCGGTGGAATACTTTTCCCATGCACGTGTTTGAGGATGTTATGCCAGGGGTAGAGATTGTATGTCGAAAAGCAGAGCAGCTCCAAAATGACGCAACTACAAACTTAGCTGAAAGCTACATGTCATTTGTTGCAAAGTTCATCGGGGGAAAGCAAATAAGCCGGTCTAAGGGAGGTTCATACCATGCAAGAGTAAATGGAGCCAGCCTTGCTTGTAATTCAGGTCCAAAATGGCATCAATTAGCTTGGAAAAATATTTTTAGGTCCAGTCCTTCTTGCTTGACGAAAAAGTATTGCAAAAAAACAGCAAAACATCGCTTAAGATCTAAAGGTAATTTGACCAGTTATTATAGTTCTCTTGGAGGAAAATATTTTGCTAAGTTAAAAAACAGAAATAATAACTTTGGGGATCGGGACTATGGACCAAACTGCAATAAGCCAGATATGACTTCTGATGAAATAAGCTCAGCCAGACGAAAATATACTAAGCAACATTTAAAATTGGATAGTGCCAGTATTAGCCGTTTGTTTTATAATACCAAGGGGCAATCAAAAAATGAGAACTGGGTTGAAGAGAGATCTAGAAGAATAACGAGCAGTTATTTTCATAGAATTGCAACTAGAAAAAATAGCATTAGAGTTGCCCCAATTGTTAAGCAAATTCGAAATTTGGCATCTAGATTCTGCCCTTATGAAAAAGGGTTTGGATTTAGAAGTAGTTGCTCTAGAAGCGTATGAAAAGAAATTCAACTTAAATGTCATAAAGGGAGATGAAATAGGACTTAATGTGCATCCACAACATCAATATCTTGGTGCATCTGTAGATGGATAGCTCTCTGATGGCACACCTATAGAGATAAAAACCTTACATAATATACCAGAATTCAAAACCATTTTTGATGCTGCTCAGTCCAAAAATCTAGTCAAAGGATTTTTTATTGAATCATCCAGTGAAGGTCTTCAGTTAAAAAAAAATAATAGGTATTTTTCCCAGATACAAGGCCAACTCGAGATACTATATAGAAAGATATGCCACTTAATAGTTTTTAACTCCATTGATGACTGGGAAATAATTACAGTTCACCGGTCAAAAGAATACTGGGCGAAAGAATTTCCAAAGCTTGAAGCTTTCTGGAATGAATCCTTACTACCTGAAATTTTAGACTCGAGGTTGGTAAGGAATATGGAAATCAGAGAGCCTATGGTCTCAGAGGATATGAACACCAGAGAGCCAAGCTCGTCTCAAGAAACCAAAAGAGGGAAGAAAAGAAGGTCAAGTCTGGTTGACGTGGACAACAAGAAAAATACACAGAAGGGATCGGGAGACAACGAAGAATCCACCAGTCATTCAGCGCATGAAAACAGCGGTTTTGAAGAAATATTTTGGTCTGATTTGGAATAAATGAATCTTTGTGTTTGATGTATTTTATGTGATGCATTTTGATGTACTTGTATTCTTGATGTGATGTGACAGTGATGTGATTATTACGGCTCTTTAATTTTAATTAGTAAGTGTGTAATGTACATTCCCAGCTTGCTGTGATGATCAAAGTCGCGTCCTTTTACCAGGCTTGTCCCATATCCACCGTGCTTGGCATAGTTCCAACACTCTTGGTATAGCTCTCACAGGTCCGCCGTTCTTTGCACACTGCCACCACGCTTCGTAAGCACTGCCTGGTGTACATGATTTCAGAGAGTGGAAAGCCACGCGATATTCCATCTTTTTCTTCCCACTATTTTCATCGTCACTTGTCTCATATCCGATGCTGTTGCTACAGTGAAGCAGGAGGTTGATTTACATCATCCTTGACTTTTTGCATGTGTTTAACAATTTTTTATTTGTGATGTGATAGACAGGCTTTTATATATATCGATTTTCATTGTCACTTGTCTCGTATCCAAGGCTGTTGCTCCAGTGAAGCAGCAGGCTGATTTACATTATCCTGGACATTTTCATGTAACCTTTGGCATAGTTTTTTGTGTCTCGCAATATTTCTTCCAATATCTCCACTGTTACATATCTTTTAGCCACATATTTCTTTGTTCTTCACTTTAATTTTTGATTCGTCCTGATTTCCATTGTAGTGTGTCTTATAACCGCATTTTTTGTACTTCACTTTTTCTCCTCGCTGTAAGTCTCGCTGCCGCTTATCTTTTAACCGCATATGTCTTTGTTCTTCAATTTCGTTCATCATTACTTTAGAATTTTTTTTTCAGTGACCTCATCACTTTCGTTATTGACTCGTTGCAATTTCCCCTGCAGCTTATCTTTTAACCACGCATTTATTTGTATTTCAGTTCCATTTTTGAGTCGTTGTAAATTTATATTCCGGGTAAAAAATTAATCTTATTTCTTTTTTCTTCAAATTAGTTTTAAACTCATAATTTTCTTTTTCACCAGCATTCTAACGACATATTTTTTTTATTCATTTTCTTTATAATCAGATATTTTTTTTCAATACCCTTTGCCTTAGCTGCTTGGATTAGTCATGTCACATTTGATGGTCTAGAATGTTCATTTTCACCGATTGCGGATTTACGTTTTTTAAGGTCGTCCTCTTGATCTTGTCTCATTTGATGCTCTAGTTTGTTCATTTTGAGCAATAGTTAATTTATGTTTATGTCCTTGAGATATTATCAAACTGCTGGAAATATCTTTTGTAAATAGAATCATTACATTTGATATTTTATACTTAGCCATGTTTTTGTGTATTTTTACATGCGCCATAGATACTAAAAATGAAAGAACAGCCCCTGACGCGGAAATGACGTAATTGTACTTTTGAAATATGTTCATAGATATGACGTTATCATATGAATTCTTTTTTGAAATTAGGGCTCTTAAAAAATTTCTCAAGCTTGTGACCCATCTAGATGGTTTTTTTTTCAGGAAAAATATACCAGGGTGCCAATTTTAAAACAAAAATATGGAGCCGTTGTGGGGGAAAAATTTAAAAATACATACATGCATAAACAAATAAATAAATGAATATTTATTTTTTTACTTAATTTCTGATAATTTTTTAAATAATGCCAGAAAATCTGGCTAAATCTACACGGAAAAATCCCCTCCCCACGAAAATATCCTATAGACAGTTAAATCCCGGTGAAAATTTAACCAGGACAATTACCCTCAACATCTCCGTGGGTAAAATTGAGTCGGTAAAGCTAAAACAAGACATATAAAAATAATTTCGTACATGAATTACGGGTAAGTCCCCCATTCTAAATTTTCCCTTTTCAAGTTAACCCCCCCCCCCCCGAACTTCCTTCCACATGGAAAATTCTACCCTTGGAAAGTCATCCCAGCAGAAAATTCTCCCCTACCCCATCCTAAAAATGTATGCATACTTCCCAGTAACAAATACTATACGTAAACAATGGGCAACATTTTTAACTTAAAGACCTTTCCCCAGGGGCTGCGGGGGTTATGTTAACTGCAAAGGACAAATTTATTGGGCCTTTCAACTATGCTGAACAAAATGGCGCTCTCAAATATTGAATCGCCGGTTTTTAGAAAAAAAGGGGCGTGGGAGGGGTCTAGTTGCTCTCCAATCTTCTTGGTAACTTAAAAAGGGCACTAGAATTTTTAATTTCTGTTCGAGTGACCTCTCTCCCGACATTCTAGAATCACTGGGTAGATACGATCACCCCTGGAAAAAAAAACAACAGGCATCTGTGATCATTCTTCTGGTAAAAAAAATACGAAATTCCACATTTTTTCAGACAGGAGTTTGAAACGGGAAGGCGTAATAACATCCAACCGTCAGGACATCCAACGCCATAACTTCCACAAAATCCATCATAACATCGACAAAATACTCCGTCAGAACCACCAACCGTCACAACAACCAAAATTTAAAAACATACTTTTTGGGGGTTTAATGGGGAAAAGGTACCTAGGTTAGGTTGGGTTAAGTATTTAATATATGCTATGATTTACCCCCACCCCCTGATGTGCAAATATATAGCCGAAATTTGTTTCTAAACTATTATATACTTATTGTTCTTATATAAACTTACAAATTTTTTGGCATATTGTGACGGTTGGTGGTTATGACGGATTTTCTTTTTGGATGTTATGACTTTTGATGCTTATGACGGTTATTCAAAATGGTAGCACCCTGCTTGAAACCTTTACAGTAGGATCCTTTAATACGCTGAATCTGATGGTGTGATTTTCAATAGGATTCTTTAGCTTTTAGGGGGTATTTTCCCTCTTTTTCAAAAATCAGGCAGTTTTTCTCAGGCTTGTAGCCTTTGGTAGGTAACACAAAACTTAATAAAACTTTATATTTTTAATCAGCATAATAAGCCGATTCTTTTGATATCAAACAGTTCATGGTTACGAACTGTAAGTAAGGAGCGACCCGGCTCAATAGTAACCGAATCTCTAAAAATCGGAATTTTGATACCAATAGATGCATCAGTAAAATCAAATTTTTATGCTTATTTAAAATATATAAGTTTTATTAAGCTTAGTTTTGTCCATTAAAAGCTACGTGCCTGAGAAAATTTGCCTTATTTTCGGAAATAGAGGGAAAAACCCCAAAAAGTCATAGAACTTTAATGAAAATCACACCATCGAATTCAGCGTATCAGAAAACCCTATTGTGGAAGTTTCAAGCTCCTATCTGCAAAAATGCGGAATTTTGTATTTTTGTCAGAAGAAAGATCACGGATGAGTGTTTATTTGTTTTTTTTTTCTTTCTTTTTTTTTCCCCAGGGGTGATCGTATCGATCCAGTAGTCCTAGAATATCGTAAGAGGGCTCATTTGAACGGAAATTAAAAGTTCTAGTGCCCTTTTTAAGTGACCGAAAAATTGGAGGGTAACTTGGCTCCCTTCCACGCTCATTTTTTTCCCAAAGTCATCCAATCAAAATTTTGAGATAGCAATTTTGTTTAGCATAGTCGAAAATTTAATAAATATGTCTTTTAGGATGACTTAATCCCCCACAGTTCCCGGGGGAAGGGCTGGAAGTTATGAACTTTACCCATTGTCAGACAGTTCGTGGTAACGAACTGTAAGTAAGGAGCGACCCGGCTCAATAGTAACCGAAACTCTAAAAAACAGAATTTTGATACCAATAGATGCATCAAAATAATTATATTTTTATGCTGATTTCAAATAGGTATCAAAAGTTACGCGTCTGATAAAATTTGACTTATTTTAGAAAAAAGGGGGAAACAACCCCTATAAGTCGTAGAACTCTAATGAAAATCACACCATCATATTCAGTGAATCAGAGAACCTTGCTATAGAGGTTTCAAACTCCTATCTGCAAAAATGTGGAATTTTGTATTTTTTGTCAGAAGAAAGATCACGGATGCAGGTTTATTTGTTTTTTTTTCCAGGGGTGATCGTATCGATCCAGTAGTCCAAGAATATTTTGAGAAAACTAATTCTGAAGACCATTAAAAGTTCTAATGCCCTTTCTAAGTGATCAAAAAATTGGAGGGCAACTTGGCCACCTCCCACGCTCTTTTTTTCCCAAAGTGACCCAACCAAGATTAATTTCATATGCAAAAAAATTCAATTTTTAGTTCAGAAGTGGTTATATTTTCTTCTACATATCCTAAACTGCTCATCTAATTTGATCTTCATAGAATCTAACGTGCTTTTACTTTTGTTTTTTTCTCCTGCGTTAAACTGGATTAACAAAAAGAGCCCAGGTGTCGAAGACTAATTGTGTTTCTGTCAATAGTCTCATACCGGGTTTGCTATCGACGAGATACAAGCAGTGGCGTTAGCAAGATCTGTAAGACCAGTTTCGAAAATTGAGCGGGAACAATAAAGACAATTACCCTTAAGGTCCGTTTGGACGTATTGACATCAAGAAAAGACTCCGATTGTCTGCGTTTAGAAAACAAGCGACAGTGAGAATCTATATATAGAAGCCTACCACGTGCCGAGTGCCGGGACCCAGTACTATATATATATATATATATATATATATATATATATATATATATATATATATATATATATATAATATATATATATATATATATATATATATATATATATATATATATATATATATATATATATATATATATATATATATATATATATGTCCCATAGTTCTGATATTACGCAGTGGTGGATCAAGAGGGGGGCAAGGGGGGGGCGCCACCCCTCTGTAGTTTACTTGAATAACGCAAGTTTGCGTTAATTCAACTTGGTCCTAATGCAAGTTTGTCAGATCAACCTATTTTGCGCCCTCCCTGAAAAAAAAATCCTGGAACCGCCCCTGATATTGCGTCCTACATTTTTTGGTTGAATTTTATTATAAATTGCTTAAGAAAAAATAAAACCAATAGATGAAGAAGGCGTTCTACGGCATTATGCTACACATTATTTTTTAATTTAATTTCGAATTCTCAAAAAAAACATGGCAAAAGTGACTTTGGAGTCAACCTTGATTTCTGACGCTTAACAACAGTAACTAGAAATACAACCCAATATTTATTTTATCAATGATGGCATTTTTCTGGTTTGGTGATATTATTAACAATTGAGTAACCTTAATAACTATGGCTATGCTGGCTTTGGAAATCATGTATAACGAAACTTATTCTCATAAACAGTAACAAGAACGAGAAAACAAAACCAGAAACGAGCCGCTATAATAAGCTCTAAATTGAACAACCTACCTGACGAACTGAAAGTAATTCAAGAAGAATAAGTGATGGCTCGTACGGTACAAGTGTGATGTGTTCAAGTCCATAGTAGCTTACGCCACTAAACTGTCGCTGAAAAATAAAATAAAATAACTTGCATTTTGAATTCAAAAGGCCAGGAAAATGGATCTTTGTGTGATTCAGTGGAAAAAAAAATTTCAACTGAAAGTAAGGAGCAGCTGTAAAACTTAAAATAAACAGAAGTTGTTCCTTGTTTTAGGGGGGCTTCCCCCTTCTCAACCCCCTGCTCGTTACGCGGAAATCTTTCAGGGCTTTAAAAAAAAATCAGTTGTTCTTCAGGGATTGGGACAAAATGTAAAATTTTAGCATGAAGAGCGAGGGATTGTGGAAGGAAGCCATGCCGATTTTGCCAAGTTTACTGCTCTCTGGGACGCTGTTAACAGAAGCTCAAAAGCCGCAGATGCTGTCAAAAAGGTATACGATAGAAACCTTATCATGCCAGTGATAACTCAATTAAATTCGATATATGACACTGCTAAAAGTTTAATGGATTGTCCCAAAAAAGAAAAGCTTCGTGATGTCTGTGATGCTTTACAGAAGCCAAGGTTTGGCTCTTGTGACGTAGATTTTTTAGAAATATACATGAAAATCATGGAAAATTAGCATTTGGTCCGGATATGCTTCAGGGGGAAGAAAAGGGTTACTTTTGTGCATCTTACCCTTCAATTCAATTTTTGGAAAAGAAGCTTAAGAATTTGAAAGATTCAGTGAGGTTTTGCCATCCACAGCTATGTGCTCTTCTTGTGGTTCTGGAGGAAAGATTTCTCACTATTCTGGACGAAAGACTTTTTCATGCCAAAAATTATGTTGCCATTTCAAGTCATTCTTATTTCATACTTAAGTGGTTCCCTAGCGAGAGTAGGGATGTAGCTATTGAATTCTTGGTAGAAGGGGTAAGAAAGGTTGAAGATCCCAGAGCTGTTAACGAGGCTAACAGAACTGACAGAGATAGCTGTCGATAGCAGAGATAGGATGTAGGGATGTAAATCTTGGCAGAAGAGGCAAAAAAAGTTGAAGATCCCAGAGCTGTTAACGAGGCTAACAGAACTGACAGAGATAGGTACTTTTCTGGTGAAGAATACTTTGACAATAGTAGCGAAGAAACTAGCAAGTCAGGAAATTGTGAATGCGTTGAAAATACGGGAAGGTGGAACTATCCACGCTAAAAGACTACCTAAGAATAATAAAAGTCTTCAGAAAATATAACCGCATAATTCCTTTGTCTGTACCCGCTGACCTACCGTTTTCGGCTAAGGAATTTTTCGGTGGAGGAATTTTTACGCCAAACAAAAAAGGCTTGGAGATACTATGTTTGGAAAGCAAATAATCTTGAAGGAAGCAAGCAAAAAATCCAATTAAATGTATGTCAAACAGCTCGTCGTAACGAACTGTAAGTAAGGAGCGACCCGGCTCAATAGTAACCGAAACTCTAAAAAACGGAATTTTGATACCAATAGATACACCATTAGAATCATATTTTTATGCTGATTTCAAATATATAAATTTCATCAAATTTAGTCCTACCCATCAAAAGGTACGTGCCTGAGAATATTTCCTGATTTTCGAAAAAAAGCGAGAAACATCCCCTAAAAGTCATAGAACTTTAATGAAAATCACACATCAGATTCAACGCGTCAGAGAACCCTACAGTAGAAAGTTTCAAGCTCCTATCTGCAAAAATGTGGAATTTTGTAGGTTTTGCCAGAACAAAGATCACGGATGCGTATTTATTTGTTTTTTTTCCCAGGGGTGGTCGTATCGACCCAGTGGTCCTAGATTATCGTGGGAGGGCTCATTCAAATGAATATTAAATGTTCTAGTGCTATTTTTAATTGAAAAGAAAATAGAGGGCAACTAGGCCTCCTCCCACGCTCATTTTTTTTTCAAAGTCACCCGATATAAATTTTGAGATAGCCATTTTGTTCAGCATGGTCGAAAAATACAATAACTATGTCTTTGAGGATGACTTAATCCCCCACAGTCCCCGGGGGAAGGTCTGCAAGTTATGAACTTTGCCCAATGTTTACATAATACTAATGGTTATTGGGAAGTATACAGATGTTTTCACTAGGGATATTTTCTGGCAACGGAGGGGGGGGGGGGATGGGTCGGAGGTTATGTGGGAGTATCTTCACATGAAGGAAGTTTTCATGGGTGAAGGAACATATTTATGAATGGGGCGCCGGATTTCCAAACCTTGTTTAAAAAAACGACCAGACATTAAATAAAAAAACAAACAAGTTTTTCAACTGAAAGTAAGGAGCAACATCAAAACCTAAAACGAACAGAAATTATTACGTATATGATTCGGTTCACCCCCTAGTCAATACCTTGCTCTTTACCCTAAAGTTTGTTTAGTACTTTCATAAGAGCTATTTATTCTAATTAACGGCCTTTGTGATAAAGGGGTCATTCTTAAAGAATTGGAGCAAAATTTGAACTTTAGCGTAAAGAGCGAGGTATTTACTAGGGGAGAGAGCCCCCTAACATACGCAATAAAATTATACGAATATAGAAGTTCATTACGTAAGTTAATTCACAAATTACGTATATTTATTACTAATAAAAACGTTCCTAATTAAAATTAAACAACTTTCGAGAAAGCCATTTAACCAAAAAAAAGTAAAATTAAATGCAAATTTTGATTTAATTATTCATGTACGGTAAGCCAAAATCAACACCTGCATTAATTCAAAAACGTTCAGATATTAAATAAAAAGAACAAGTTATTTTAACTGAAAGTAAGGAGAGACATTAAAACTTAAAACAAACAGAAATTATTTCGTATATGAAAAGGCTGTCCCCTCCTCAATGCCTCGCTCTTTACGCTAAAGTTTGACTCTGTCTCACAACTCTATTTTTTAAAACAATAAAAAACACTTTAGCGTAAACAGCGAGGAATTGAGGAGAGGACAGCCCTTTCATATACGGAATAATAGCTTTAAGTGACAAATTCCACGTTTGATATTATTTTTACTATCTAGAATTTTGATGCTATTTTCATTATCTGGATTGCATTATGGATTACATTTTCATTATCTAAAAGTTCCTGTATCTGGTAATCAAAGTAGAAGACAGTTTCTATTGCCTTTGCAAGGTACCTTTTCGATAGGGATCAGAAACAGATATCCGAGTATAAGCATTTCACTTCTGAAAACTAGCATATAGCACAATCATAGTCTATATGGCACCATTGCCGTATAGTCAGGGAGCCGCACGAGAGAAATGTTGATATTTAAGGTTTTGAGTGACTAGCAAGCAGCAGAAGATTTGAGAATACCATCTGGCGTAATCAATCGTGCTGAATACGAAAATGAACGTTATATAGTCGAAAAAATAAGTGCTACATCCCCATTTTCTCAAATTCTCTAAGAATTAATCTCAACTGACCAAAATTCCCTTAAAATCAATAAATAATTCAAAACTGATCCAAAATTGCTCAATCAATTTAAAGGAAAGGATCAATTTAAAGGATCAATTTAAAAATAAAAAAAAACCGTTTAAAAAAAAAGTAAAAAACAAAAACAAAAAAGAGTAAAAAAAAAGGGGGGGGGGATCAAATTTAAAGGATCAATTTAAAGGAAATTGAATAAAGTACAATCTTCTTTTTCTAAAATTGTTTTATCTTTTGATGTTCGATTTAATTTTAATTTTTGAATCTTTAAAAATAGACAAAAGAGATACCATAATTTACAGCGTTTTGGGAATAATCTTAATTCATCTTGAAAATTTGCTTACATTTTATACATTTTTTATTAATGGACTCGGTATGAAATTTATTGTTCTATAAAATGTGCGATCTAAAAATTCTCTAACCAATTTAGTTTTTGAACTATAAGCAAAGAAGCATAGTGACCCAAATTTTAACTCGGATAACCGGAGGCATGTCTGCAGGTTCTGGTAGATCCCCTGACCTTACCTGAATAGAATAACCCCGGCAAAGCAATAAAAAATAATTATGATTGAGTATAATGTTGCTAGTCAAATAGAGCCTGGTGCAAGATATATAATTACTCCCGGTAAGTTTTACCTGTGATAATTATAAAACATTCTTCACTCGAAGTGCAAATGATTTTGATGTGTCTTTCTCTGTTTATTCTTACAAAATAAAATTATTAAATAAAAAAAAAACAAGTTTTTTCAACTGAAGGTAAGGAGCAACATTTAAACTTAAAACGAACCAAAATTATTACATGTATGAGGGGGTTCGCCCCCTCGTCAATACCTCGCTCTTCACGCTAAAATTCGAATTTTGTTCCAATTCTTTAAGAATGACCCCTGAATCACAAATGCCGCTTAGTAAGAATAAATAGCTCTTTTAAAAGTACTAAAAAGCTTTAGCGTAAAGAGCAAGGTATTGAAGAGAGGGCGAACCCCCTCATATACGTAATAATTCCTGTCCTTTTTATGCTTTAATGTTGCTCCTTACTTTTAGTTGATTAAAACTTGTTTTTTTTTATTTAATTTCTGATTGGTTTATAAATAATGCTGGGAAATCTGGTGCCCCCTTCATGGAAAAATTATCTTCTCCAATGAAAGATTCCTCCATGGAAAGATTCTTCCACGTAAACACCCCCCTCCCCCAACCTCTCTCCCCTCCCCACAAGAAAAAATCTAACTGAAAATGTTTGTATACTTCCAAATATCCAATACTAAATGTAAACAATGGGCAAAGTTCATAACTCGCAGCCCTTCCCCCGGGTACTGTGGGGGATTAAGTCAATCTCAAAGACACAGTTATTAGATTTTTGACTATACTGACAAATGGCTATCTAAAAATTTTGATCCGGTGACTTTGGGAAAAAATTTGCGTGGGAAGGGGCCTAGTTGCTCTCCAATTTTTTTGGTCACTTAAAATGGAACTAGAACTTTTAATTTCCTTTCGAATGAGCCCTCAAGGACCACTGGGTCAAAAATTAACGCACATCCATGATCTTTCTTCTGGCAAAAAATACAAAATTCAACATTTTCAAACAGTTCATGGTAACGAACTGTAGGTAAGGAGCGACCCGGCTCAATAGTAACCGAAACTGTAAAAACGAAATTTTGATACCAATAGATACACCATAAAAATTAGATTCTTATGCTGATTTCAAATATATAAGTTTCATCAACTTTAGTCCAGCCCATCACAAGTTAAGCGCCAGAGAAAATTTACCTTATTTTCGAAAAAAGGGGGAAACACCCCCTAAACGTCATAGATTTTTAACGAAAATCACACCATCAGATTCAGCGTATTAGAGAACCCTACTATAGAAGTTTCAAGCTCCTATCTGCAAAAATGTGGAATTTTATATTTTTGGCCAGAAGAAATATCACGGATAAGGGTTTATTTGTTTGTTTTTTTTACCAGGGGTGATCGTATCGACCCAGTTATCCTAGAATATCGCGGGAGGGCTCGTTTGAGCGGAAATTTAAAGTTCTAGAGCCCCTCTTAAGCGACCAAAAAATGGAGGGCAACTAAGCACCCTCCCACGCTCATTTTCTTCCCAAGTCACTCGATCAAAATTTTGAGATGTCCATTTTGTTCAGCATGGTCACAAAATACAATAACTATGTCTTTGAGAATCATTTAATCCCCCCACAGTCCCCGGGGGAAAATCTACAAGTTATAGACTTTGCCCAATGTTTATATATAGTATTGGTTATTCGGAAAGTATACAGAAGTTTTCGGGGGGAATTTTTTCTGGTAGCTGAGGGGGGGAGTGGGAGAATTTTTTCATGGAGGAAGGGACATTGCTATAAAGGAGGGGGGCTGGATTTCCCAATATTATTTAAAATACAATCAGAAATTAAACAAAAATAAAACAATAATTTTTTCAACTGAAAGTAAGGAGCAACATCAAGACTTAAAACGAACAGAAATTATTACTTATATGATTGTGTTCGTCCCCTAGTCATTACCTGACTATTTACGCTAAAGTCTTTTTTTTGTACTTTCATCAGAGCTATTTATCATATGCAGCACAATCGCGCTGCCTAATTAAAGAACGATGTTGCCACAATGTATTATTTTTTTTTTCTCCATACCCGGGCACTTCGTATCAAATAATTTGTCGTGTATACTTCAAAAGGGGCTAATTCGATTGGAAATTGGAGTGGCTAGTGCCTTTTTTAATAGTCGAAAGTGATTGGAGGGCAACTCGCCCCCCCCCCCCACGCCCATCATTCCTCCAAACACATTCAAAAAAAAATTTGAGATAGCCATTTCGTTTAGCGTAGTTGATTTCCAGATAGATAATATGTTTTTGAGGACACTCCCCCACAACCTTCATGGCAAGGGTTTTAAGTTATGCCCTGAGGGTACATAAGAACGATGTTGGCACAATGTATCATTTATCATTTTTTTCCTTTAGAGCAGGGCACTTCGTATATAAGAAGTTGTCGTAGAAACTTCGAAAAGGGCTCATTCAATTTGAAATTGGAGTGGCTTGTGCCCTTTTAAATAGTTGAAACTGATTGGAAGGCAACTAACACCCCTTCCATGCCCACCATTTCCCGAAACATATCCAATCAAAATTTTGAGATAGCCATTTTGTTAAGCGTAGTTGATTTCCAAATAGAAATTATGTTTTTGAGGAGGACATTCCCCACAGCCTATAGAGCAAGGGTTGTAAGTTATGCCCTGGGGGCATATAAGGTTTTTATAGAAGGCGTTGTCGTAGAAACTTCAAAAAAGGCTCATTCGATTGGAAATTCAAAGGGGTAGTGCCCTTTTTAATAGTCGAAAGTGATTGAAGGGCAACTAGCCCCCCTCTCACGCCCACCTTTTCCCCAAACACATCAGTAGAAGGGCCTTATTGACTCCTAATATTACCACGTGGTTTATGGTTTTCTCACTGAGAATGATAAAACATGAATTTTCTCACTTGGAAAAACAGGAACTTTGTCACATTTATGTCTGTTTTCTTGGTTGGGTATGTGTGTTGATCTATTTATTTGATTTTCTTATGGTCTTTGTCAGTGAGAATGGAAAAACAGGAACTTTCTCACTTGGAAAACCATAAACCACGTGGTCCTGTCACGAGTAGCACCTGTGCTGTCGACCTCAATTCACCTATCGTGAATCAATAATTCCCCTTAGAAACAACAAATTAATTCCCCTTTCTTGACAGATAAATCAATCAATGACATCATATGTCAGACTTTAAAAATTTTCGCCTAGAAACGATTCTCCAGAAATAGATCCAAGTCATTAATGTCTTTGCCTCGGAAACAACTCTTTTGGTCGAACTCCAAAGGATATTAATAACCAAACGCAATGGAAACAATTTTCCAAGAAATATCTTAGCGATGAATTGTTTTAGCGCGGGAATCAGCTTTCTTATTAATTTGAAATGCATTAGCGCAGAGATGCCAAAAACAAAAGGAACACGCTGAATTACGTTTAGGGATTATTTGGGCGAAACAGTTAGAGACATTTTAAAAGATGATTTTTGAAGAGATTTTGGAAGAGGATTTGAGGGTGAAACTCTGTGGTCGTTATAATACACCAGTTTCATTTGAACAGTGTTGTGAGGTCCTATACCCCAACCCGAAAGGGTTCCGATCCCCCAACCCCAACCCCGAAGGAAGCCCCCGGTCCTCAAAGGTCCCCCGGGCTCCCAAAGGACCACCCGGCCCTCAAGGGTCCCCCAGACCCCCAAAGGACCCCCCGGCCCCCAAAGGGCCCCTCCCCCTTGGCCCCAAAGGGGCCCCTCCCCTCCCTCTTCCTCCCTATCCTCCCCCCTCCTCACCGCCCCCTCCCCTCCCTCCCTCCTCCCCTCCTCTCCCCTCCTCCTCCGCCTCCCCTCCTCCTCCTCCCCTCCTCCTCCTCCCTCCCTCCTCCCCTCCCCTCCCTCCCCCATTTTTTATACTTTTTTTGTGATTTGAGACACAGAACGACCCCCTCCCCCCGACCCCTCCCCCTCCAAAGGTCTGATTTTTCAAAGTTCATTTTGAATTTCCTTCGTTGAAATGCAAGAGTTGGAATGTTTCAGTAGTGTTTGGTTGTGGTTCACCGTGTCAAATTTACATTGACTGTATGGTTCCTTGCACAGTTCGTCTGTCTTTCATTGAAATATTAGTTGTTGTATTATACACTTGGGTTTGTACACTGTGTATAGTGTCACTGCTCCAGTTTCTGGATTTTTCAAAATTAATTTTGAATTTCCTTCGTTGAAAGGCACTAGGTATAATATTTCATGGGAGAGTTGTTGGGGTTTAACGTGTCGCACTTACATATTCTGGATTTTTCAAAGTTCATTTTGAATTTAGCTCGTTGAAAGGAAAGAGTTAGACTATTTCAGTAGTGTTTGGTTTACCTTGTCACTGTTCCATTTTCTTGATTTTTCAAAGTTAAATTTGAATTTCCTTAATTTAAATGTAAGAGTTGGAATATTTTAGTAGTGTTTGGTTTACCTTGTCACTGTTACATTTTCTTGATTTTTTAAAGTTCATTTTGAATTTCTTTTGTTGAAATGCAAGAGTTGGAATATTTCGGTAGTGTTTGGTTGTGGTTTACCTTGTCACAGCTAAATTTTATTAATTTTTCAAAGTTGATTTTGAATTTATTTCGTTGAAACGCAAGAGTTGGAATATTTCAGTAGTGTTTGGTTGTGGTTTACCTTGTCACAGTTACATTTTCTTGATTTTTCAAAGTTAATTTCGAATTTCTTTTTTTGAAATGAAAGAGTTTGAATATTTCAGTAGTGTTTCGTTGTGGTTTACCTTGTCACTGTTACATTTTCTTGATTTTTCAAACTTCATTTTGAATTTCTTTAGTTGAAAGGCAAGAGTTGGACTATTTTAGTAGTGTTTGGTTGTAGTTTACCTTGTCACAGCTACATTTTCTTGATTTTTCAAAGTTTATTTTGAATTTCTTTCGTTGAAATGCAAGAGTTGTAATATTTCAGTAGTGTTTCGCTATGGTTTACCTTGTCACAGTTACATTTTCTTGATTTTTCAAAGTTCATTTTGAATTTCTTTCATTGAAATGAAAGAGTTGGAATATTTAAGTAGTGTTTGGTTGTGGTTTACATTATCAAAGTTAAATTTTATTTATTTTTAAATGTTCATTTTAATTTATTTAATTTAAATGATAGAGTTAGAATATTTCAGTAGTGGTTGGTTGTTGTATACCTTGTCACAGTTACATATTCATGATTTTTAAAATTTCATTTTAAATTTCTGTCTTTTAAATTCAAGAGTTGGAATATTACAGTAGTGGTTTGTAGTGGTTTAACTTGCCACAGGTAAATTTTCTTGATTTTTCAAAGTTCATTTTGAATTTCTTTCGTTGAAATGTAAGAGTTGGAATATTTCAGTAGTGTTTTGACATGGTTTACATTGTCACAGGTACATTTTCATTATTTTTCAAAGATAATTTGAATTTCTTTTGTTGAAATGCAAGAGTTGGAATATTTTATTAGTGTTTAGTTGTGGTTTACCCTGTCACATTTACATTTTCTTGATTTTTCAAAGTTCATTTTGAATTTCTTTAGATGAAATGAAATAGTATGAATATTTCAGGAGTGGTTGGTTGTGGTTTAGATTGTCAAAGGTACTTTTTCTTGTTTTTTTAAAGTTTATTTTTAATTTCTTTGGTTGAAATGCAAGAGTTGGAATATTTCAGTAGTGTTTTGTTTTGGTTTAACATGTCACAGTTAAATTTTCTAGATTTTTCAAAGTTCATTCTGAATTTCTTTCCTTGAAATGCAAGAGTTGGAATATTTCAGTAGTGTTTGGTTGTGGTTTACCTTGTCACAGTTACATTTTCAGGATTTATTAAGGTAAATTTTGAATTTCTTTCGTTGATTTGAAATAGTTGGAATATTTAAAGAGTGTTTGACTGTGGTTTACCTCGTCACAGCTAAATTTTAATGATTTGTCAAATTTCATTTTGAATTTCGTGTGTTGAGATGAACATTATAGAATATTTCAAGTGTGTTTGTTGGAGGTTTGAATTTACACAGTTAAAATTTCTTTATTTTTGATTATTTATCTTGAATTTATTCAGTTGAATTTAAAGATCTCGAATATTTAAGTAGTGTTCTGATGTGTTTTAATTTGTCACAGTTACATTTTCTTGTTTTTTCAATGTTCAATTTTAATTTCTTTCGTTGAAATGCTAGAGTTGGAATATTTCAGTGGTGTTTGGTTGGGTTTTAACTTGTCACAGTTTCATTTTCTTGTTTTTTCATAGTTCATTTTGAATTTTTTTCAATTATAGTCAAGATTTTGAATATCTCAGTATTGTTTTGTTGTGATTTACCGTGACACAGATACATTTTCTTGATTTTTGAATTACCATTTGGAATTTCTTTCTTTGAAATGAACTATTTGGAATATTTCAGTATTGTTTGAATGTGGTTTCCCATGTCACACTTACATTTTCTTGAATTTTCAAATTTCATTTTGAATTTTTTTCTCTGAAATGCTAGAGTTGGAATATTTCAGTATTGTTTGGTTGTGTTTTACCTTGTCACAGATACATTTTCTTGATTTTTCAAACTTCATTTAGAATTTCTTTAGATGAAATGCAAGATTTGGAATATCTCAGTATTGTTTTGTTGTGATTTAACTTGTCACATATACATTTTCTTGATTTTTCAATGTCCATTTATAATTTTTATATTTGAAATGCAAGATTTGGAATATTTCAGTAGTGTTTGGATGTGGTTTACAATGTCACACTTACATTTTCTTGATTTTTCAAAGTTCATTTTGAATTTCTTTCGTTGAAATGCAAGAGTTGGAATACTTCAGTAGTGTTTGGTTGTGGTTTACCTTGTCACAGTTACATTTCTTGATTTTTCAAAGTTCATTTAGAATTTCTTTCCTTGAAAAGCAAGAGTTGGAATATTTCAGTAGTGTTTGGTTTTGGTTTACCTTGTCACAGTTACATTTTCTTGATTTTTCAAAGTTCATTTTGAATTCCTTTACCTGAAATGCAAGAGTTGGACTATTTCAGTAGTGTTTGGTTCTGATTTACTTAGTCACAGTTACATTTCATTGATTTTTAAAAGTTATTTTTGTATTTATGTTGTTTATATTTTAGTTTTGGAATATTTCAGTAGTGTTTGGTCATGGTTTACCTTGTCAAAGTTAAATTTTCTTGATTTTTAAAAGTTCATTTTGAGATTATTTCATTGAAATGCAAGAGTTGGAATATTTCAATAGTGTTTGGATGTGGTTTACCTTGTAACAGTTACATTTTCTTGATTTTTCAAAGTTAATTTTGAATTTATTTCCTTGAAATGCAAGAGTTTGAATATTTCAGTAGTGTTTGGTTATGGTTTAACATGTGAAAGATACATTTTCTTGTATTTTTAAAGTTCATTTTGAATTTCTTTCATTGAAATACAAGAGTTGAAATATTTCAGTAGTGTATGATTGTGGTTTACCTTGTCACTGTTAAATTTTCTTGATTTTTCAGAGTTCATTTAGGATTTCTTTCATTGAAAAGCAAGTGTTAGAATATTTCAATTGTGTTTGGTTATGTTTTACCTAATCAGAGTTAAATTTTCTTGATTTTTCAAAGTTCATTTAGAATTTCTGTCATTGGAAATCAAGAATTGGACTATTTCAATATTGTTTTGTTATGTTTTAGATTGTCACAGTTGCAGTTTAGTCTTTATTAATATTTAAGTTTGAATTTTTTTATTCGAATTGTAAGAGTTGTAATATTTCAGTAGTGTTTGGTTGTGGTTTACATTGTCACAGTTACATTTTCTTGATTTTTCAAAGTTCATTTTGAATTTATTTTCTTGAAATGCAAGAGTTAGAATATTTCAGTAGTGTTTGGTTATGGTTTAACATGTCACCGATACATTTTCTTGTTTTTTCAAAGTTCATTTTGAATTTCTTTCGTTGAAATGCAAGAGTTTAAATATTTCAATAGTGTATGATTGTGGTTTACCTTGTCAAATTTACATTATATTTTTTTTTCAAAGTTAATTTTGAATTTATTTCGTTGAAATGCAAGATTTGGAATATTTAAGTAGTGTTTGGTTGTGGTTTACCTTGACACAGTTACATTTTCTTGATATTTCAAAGTTCATTTTGAATTTCTTTCGTTGAAATGCAAGAGTTGGAATATTTTAGTAGTGTTTGGTTTACCTTGCCACAGTTACATTTTCTTGATTTTTCAAAGTTCATTTTGAATTTCTTTCGTTGAAATGCAAGATTTGGAATATTTCAGTAGTGTTTGGTTGTGGTTTACCTTGTCACATTTACATTTTCATGTTTTTTCAAAGTTCATCATGAATTTCTTTCTTTGAATTGCAAGAGTTGGAATATTTCAGTAGTGTTTGGTTGTTGTTTACAATGTCACAGTTAAATTTTCTTTTTTTTTACAAGTTTATTTTCAATTTATTTCTTTATAATTCATGAGTTGGATCTTTTCAGTAGTTTTTGGTTATGGTTTACCATGTCACTGTTAAATTTTCTTGATTTTTTAAAATTTAATTTTGTATGTATTTCTTTAAATGCAAGAGCTGGAATATTTCAGATGTGTTTTAATTTTGTTTAACTTGTCAAATTTTCATTTTCTTTATTTTTTCAAATTTAATTTTTAATATCTTTCGTTGAAATGAAAGAGCTGTAATATCTTAGTAGTGTTTGGTTATGGTTTACCTTGTCACAGTTACATTTTATTGATTTTTCTAAGTTCATTTTGAATTTCTTTCGTTGAAATTCAAGAGTTGGAATATTTCAGTAGTGTTTGGGAGTGGTTTACCTGATCACAGTTACATTTTCTTATTTTTTCAAAGTTCATTTTCAATTTCATTCGTTGAAATGCAGGACATTGAAAATGTCAGTAGTGCTTGGTTAGGTTTTATCGTGTCAGAGTTATAATGTCTTTGATTTTTCAAAGTTCATTTTGAATATCTTTTGTTGAAATGCAAGAGTTTGACTGTTTCAGTAGTGGTAGGTTGTGGTTTACCTTGTCAGATGTACATTTTCTTGATTTTTCAACGTTCATTTTGAATTTCTTTTTTTGAAATGCAAGAGTTGGAATATTTCAGTAGTGTTTGGTTTTGGTTTACCTTGTCACAGTTACATTTTTGTTTTTTTTTAAAATTTCATTTTGAATTTCTTTCTTTGAAATGCAAGAGTTGGAATATTTCAGTAATTTCTTTCGTTGAGATGCAAGAGTTGGAATATTTCAGTAGTGTTTAGTT
>NW_028300571.1:0-5000 GCF_049724085.1 Artemia sp. Qi Xiang Cuo
TGGAAAATTTATGGCCGATAGACATTTAAAGGGACTCGACAAGTCTAACTGACACACCATGCATTCAATTGGTCGAGTTAGATGGAATTTCATCAAATTTAAAAAGCTAATCGAAGGAGCTCAAGGAGGAGGGAAGAGCTTCATCATGGTCGTTGCCATACAGGGGCGTCGCTTGGGGTGGCAAGGGGGGGGGTAGTTGCCCCCGATAATGTGGAGAAAAAAATATTATACATCCAATGCCCTTTGACTATCCAGATATGGGCCGTTCTTGCCCCCCCCCCCCAATCAAAAGGCTGGAGATTCGCTCCTGGCTCTAAGATACAATAAACATTTTTTTTTTATACAATAAACATTTCATTGTTTAAAAAAATAGAGTTGCGAGAAAGTCAAACTTTAGCGTAAAGAGCGAGGCCTTGAGGAGGGGACAGCCCCTTTCGTATACAGAATAATTTCTGTTTGTTTTAAGTTTCAACGTCGTTCCTTACTTTCAGTTAAAAAAAACTTTTTTTATTTAATCTTTGAACGTTTTTGAATTAATGCAGATTTTGATTTTGGCTCACCGTACATGAATAATTAAAACAAAATTTGGATATTAATTTTATTTTTATTTGGTTAAATGGCTTTCTCGAAAGTTGTTTAATTTTATTTATGAACGTTTTTATTAGTAATAAATATACGTAACTTACGAATTAACTTACGTAACGAACTTCTATATTCATACATTTTTAATACGTATATTAGAGGGTTCGCCCCCTTGCTCTTTAAGCTAAAGTGAATTTTGTTCCAATTCTTTAAAAATGACCCCTTAATCACAAATGCCGTTAATTAAAATAAATAGCTCTTATGAAAGTACTAACACACAATAAAACAAACAATAAAAAACTTTAGCGTAAAGAGCGAGGCGTTGAGGAGGGAACAGCCCCTTTCATATACGGAATAATTTCTGTTCGTTTTAAGTTTTAATGTCACTCCTTACTTTCAGTTTAAAAAACTTGTTTTTTTATTTAATCAGAAGAATGATCACAGATGTGTTTATTTATTTTTTTTTTTTTTTTATTTCCCCAGGGGTGATCGTATCGATCCAGTCGTCCTAGAATATAGTAAGAGGACTCATTTGAACGGAAATTAAAATTTATAATGTCCTTTTTAAGAGACCACGGAAATTGTAAGTCAACTTGGCCACCACCCATGATGATTTTTTTCCCAAATTAACCCAATCAAAATTTTGAGAGAGTCATTTTGTTCAGCATAGTCAAAAATCTAATATATATGTATTTGAGGATGACTTAATACCCCTCAGTTCTCGAGGGAAGGGCTGGAAGTCTTGAACTTTGCCCATTGTTTACATATAATATGGGTTAATAGGAAGTATAAAGCCGTTTACGGAGGGATTCATGTCGGAGGGCGGGGGGAGGAACGGGTTCCGGGGGAGGATTCTTCCAAGAAGGATGTTTCCTTGGGGGAAGGGACATTTCTATGAAGGGAGCGCCGGATTCGTTACGCAAGTTAATTCGTAAGTTACGTTAGAACAAAATTTCGAGAAAGCCATTTAGCAAAAAAAGTAAAATTAATATGCAAATTTCGTTTTAATTATTCATGTACGGTGAGCCAAAATAAGATCTTATAGCTCACTGATATTAGCAAAAAGTGTGAAGACCGCCACTGTTTTGCCATATAGAACAATGATGAGAGAACTTTGATGATCTACTCATCATTGTTCTCAGACCGCTGATCAGAGCAGAATGATGAAAGACGTTTGCACAAAAAGGAACAAAGATGTAGGATCTTCGTTCAAAGATTTCACTTTTAAGCGTTTTCTGACAAAAGATGTAAGAACTCAGCACATTGATGAGTGAAAAAACAGGCCTTATAGCGGTCTCTTGCAAATAGCCTATTTGACAGGTTTTTCGTTACTGGTTTCCTTGTACAATAGCAAATTTTTTTTCTTGGACAAGGCTGTACCCAGGGGGGGAGGATTTGAACACCCCCCTCCCAAAAACGAAATGTTTGTCTGACTAGTGAAAATGTAAAAAAAAATGTAGGTAAAAAAATTTTGGTGTTTACGCATCATACAGGTATACTATACAGGGCTTCCACTTTCGAAAACTCAAATTCGGGGACAAGTCTTAAAAATTCGGGGAGTTTTCGGGGAAAAGTCTTCAAGATTCGTGGATTTTTCGGGAAAAAACAAAATGGAATTTCGTAAATAAATTTTCTTAAGAATACACTTTACTTGACGTTCAAGTAGTGCATCAAGAATATGATATGCTTAGACTTCGCTAGGGGGCACGCGCCCCCTCACCACTCCCCGGATCCGCCACCATTAGCTGTTATCCGTTAGCTTATGGGTTTTGCAAAACTGAGTGACAAATCTAGGGGGAAAGCCCCCCGCCCAAATTATATAGGACGAATGTAAAATAAAATAGGATTAATTTATAATAATTTATAAAAAAATTGGGTCTAAATATTTGCCCCTGAGGGGGGGAGGGAATCAAACCGGATATTGAATATGTAACCAAACCTAACCGCTGTACCTGGCCCTCCCTTAAGTCACAAACATCACTTGTGTCAATATTGACACTAAGTGAGAAATCACGGCTTTGCAGTCGTTTATCTATCGCAATCTCTTGCAAATAGCCTATTTGACAGGTTTCGTGACTGGTTTCCTTGTACAATAGCAAATGTGTTCCCTTGGCCAAGGTAGTCCCCCGGGGGGGGGGTTTAGGGGTTTGACCCCCCCCAAAAAAAAAAAATAATGGTCAGACTTGTAAATTATGCGGTGCCCGCATAATGCGTAAGTACCCAATTATGTTTTTTTTTGTTTAGCCCAACTCCCCCCAGAAAAAACAGAAATTCCATCCCTTATGGAAGTTTCCCCACAAATAACCGGTCCCCTAGTACAAATTTGCTCCCACAGAAAATTTTCCATTACTCGGTTATTAAAATCAAGTTCCCCGCTATTAAAATGATATTTTTTTTCATTAAAATGACAACAACAATTCCGTTGAGCCGAAATATATAGCCCAAATTTGTTTACAAATTATTGCATATTCATCCTATTTTACTTTATTTCATTAGCATGAACCAAACTTGATTTCTTTTTGATACAACCTTCCATTTTTGATACACGACAAAAATAAAGAAAAAAAGGAATCAATATGCGACTTCTCAAACAAAAACAGCTGTCAAAAGCAATTAAGAAATACCGCCTCCTTTCAAAGGATAAAATTTTGAAAAAAAATTACTATTAAGAAAAAGTTGCCATGGGACATTGATTCAGGAATGGTAAATATTATTTTGGTTCGTTTTAAAAGTAAAAGTTTATTCCAAAAAAAGTTTATGGTGATTTCTAAAAAAAGCCTAAAACACATCAAAAATAGTGTCAGATCAATATGAAAAGTGTACCATTGGAATCTTGCATAGTTGAAAACATTGTACAGGGGAATACAAGTTTCCCTCATTCAGTGGCAGATCCAGCGGGGAGGGGGCGAAGGGGCGCACGCCCCCCTAGTGTAGCCTAAAGTAGTGTAATTTACTTAATTTACTAAAGTTTGCGCTAATTAATCTTACGCCTTTTTAATTTTTTTTGGTTAACCCTTTTTTGCGCCCCCCTTAATTTTTTTTTGTGTCCCCCTTTACGGCCCCCCCCCCCCAAAAAAAAACAAAATACGTGTTCCACACCGGTCCTCATTGAATAAAAAGGAAAATCACTTTTCTCAATAATTTCAATCTGAATATTTATCTTAAACTTATGTTTAAACTTACCTCCGATTTACATCAGAAACAAAATTTGCCCCCCCCCCTTATGTAGAAATGTATACCCTGAATTGGCAGATATAGGGGGGGGCTGAAATTCATTTCCGATAGAAATGATTATTATATTTGTAATCAGCATAAAAAAGGCATAAAAAGCATAAAAAAGCATAAAAAAGAGCATTAAAGAGCATAATTTACTTAATTAACTCAAATTTACGTTAATTAAACTTACTCCTGATGAAAATTTATCAGACAAACCACCGTTGCACCCGTTAATTTTTTTTTTTAAGCAAAATATTTGGCCCCCCCCCAACAAAAAAAAAATCATTGATCTGCACCTGCCCTCATTGAATAAAAAGGATAATAACTTTTCTCAATAACTCCAATATGAATTATTATCTTATCTGAAAATCAAATTTACATAACAAATTTCTTATATTGATAAACCTTTTACAATTTAATATTTTGTTTGCCATCATGAATCATGAATTTGCCAAAACATGAATTAGCAGGTTCTGCCTCTAGGCCTAGCAACAAGCAGACGAAAACCCGACAAAAGCGATAACAGGAAATCCATGAACGGAACAAAACAATATTGCGTAATAACTATATATACATGAGCGATTCCTATATGTCCGTCTATAGGAAGATTTGACACTTCTTAGTAAATTTAAAAATAGGAAGCAATGTACAATTGAAACTATTTGAATTAGTAACCTACTTGTTCAGAAAAGAAGCAGGATTTTAACTGTAAAAAATTAAGTTTCTAGGTGGTATAATACAGTAATTAGAGTAGTTTAAATGTCAAAAAGTTTTTAAAATGATTAATGCATCGCAGGTGACCGGGAATTGGAGACTTTTGTCCGTGAATAGGCTGATGATTCATTCCTATCAAAGATTCTGTCCGAGAATAGGCAGGTGGCCGACTACTGGGTGTCTTACCCCTATAGACCTGTCATGTAGGCAAATTTCATGACCCTCTAGAGGGAGAAGGAGTGGAGGTAGGTATTTCAAAATACCTTCCCGGGACAGACTTGAGCCTGTAGACCCATCCCTGAAAGTCTCATTTTCCTAACCTAACACCGTCACAAGAGAGCCAAAAGTAGCTAAAGTAGAATTGCACCGAAAGGTTTAGTCTTACCTCTCATTTACATCCGATATAAAATTTACCCTCACTCCCCTAATGTGCAAACATAGCCTATACCCTGAATTGGTATAAATAGGGGTGGGGTTAAAATTCATCT
>NW_028300572.1:0-33140 GCF_049724085.1 Artemia sp. Qi Xiang Cuo
GTTTCAATACCCTTAGGAATATATTCAATTGTTCAAACGTCTTAAGCTTAAAATTTAGAAAGGAAATTCGGCTTATTAAGTGTTAGGCTAAGTGCCACAACTATGAGTATTGTCCATATTATGGAGTAAAAAATATTTTCTTAACATGAGTCCCTATGTGGAGTCCACTATATAGGATTGCACCCCCATTTCAACTAATCTAATGTTTATGCCCATTCATAAGCATTCAAAAGCAAGAGTGCCCATTTGCACTCTATAGAACAGTGCAACAGTCACTTTCCTCTAGTAACTCTATTGCTTGTTTTGCTACATTCACAAGTATATTTTCCATTTTTGTTGTCCTGGTTGATTGAAATTTTATCTGTGACTTTGAAATTTTATCTGGCTAAGGAAAGCTCTTATAAGCCGTTTTTTCAGTTAAAACGAAGTTCTTAGAACGGCGAAACAAAACGCAATTTAAGAGTAAAACCGAGAAAATCTTTTTAGTACTAAGAACGACGAACGGTGAAAACGAACGCAGCTACTATATTATTCGTCGAGTTCAAAGTTTCCACTTGAGAAACGCAAATACGCATTTTATGCATCTTAGATTCTGTATTGTCTTTCTGACAGACTTATTGACATAAAGACCATTTTTTAGCACTAAGATCTTACATATAAGATCTTGCATCTTTCTGCAAAGATTATCCTTTTTTAACTCATCTTTGTTCTAAGATCTTACAGCTCACTGATGTTAGCAAAAAGGGTGAAGAACGCCACTGTTCTGCCATATAGAGCAATGATGAGAGAACTTTGATGATATACTCAGATGATTATGATGATTTGATGATGTTCTCAGACCGCTGATCAGAGCAGAATGATGAAAAACGCTTGCATAAAAACGACAAAAGATGTAGCACACTGATGAGTGAAAAAATAGGCCTATAATTGGAAACAAATGTCCATACCCCTGGACATTCAATAGGAAAGGGTCGAGGAGGTATTTTTTTGGATACCAGATATGAAATCTGTGAATTCTTGTGAGGAAAATCAGGTATTTTGATATTTACATCTGGTTAAACATTAAGTCTCAGGAGGCTGTAAAAATACTAGTTGACGAGGCAAAGACACAGAACTTTTTCTGGGGGGGAGGGGAGGCAACTTGACAGAAATACAAAAAAAGACGAACTAGATAGAAAATACAAGAAACCAATGGAAAAATTGCAAGAATATCAAGATTTCAGGAGGACGGGTTTCCAAAGCCCCTCCCCCCTCCTAGACTTACTCATAGTATAGATCACAGGCTAAGTAATTCAAAAATACATGTTCCAAACCTTAGAATTCTTGGATTTTTACCCCGCTTCTCATTCGCGGAATCATAGGAGGGCCTAACTTCGAATTCTACGAGTTTCAAAGGTATGAACAAGGGCGTATCCCGGATTTTTGTTGGAGGGTATTTTTCTTGACGGATAAATTACAAAAAAAAATATGTACGAAACGTAGTAGAAATTTGTTTATATGCAATTTTGTTACTTCTTTAAGGGTAGAACAATTTTTTTTCTTTGGGGGGGGGGGGGGGAAGGGAGTTCAAACCCGGTAAGGTCCCCTGGATACGGCCTTGAGTATGAGGCTAACTCTGACTAGTGTATTTTTGGTGCCATGCTGGGACCCGTACCTGTTACAGTACGCGCAATGTCAATTACAGTTGTAGGTATTTCTTCAATATGTTTGGTTTTAAAACACCAATTTCTACTCGAGCCAAGTAAAATCGCAGAGGGACTGCTTGTAAGAACAACCTTGTGACGAAAAAATTATCGTTTTTCTTACTGAGTTAAAACTACACACAAAAGAACCAATCAGCTTTCAAAAAGCTATCTGTGTTTCCAAAAATTGTAAATGCAATAGAGATGTAAACCAATAGAATTAAAGCAAATTTTCTACCACAGAATCATAGGAAACCAATCTCTTGTGTTATGTTTGACTATACTCTTGGTCTAAGAATATTAAACTCCGACAATTTGGCAACTTAACAGGGGGGAATATAAAAAAGCAACATTTTACTGCATGGTCTTATTTCTTCATTAAAAAGTAGCAATTTTTTAAGAGAATTTGATAATTGAGACAGAGAAATATAAAATAAAACAAAATTTTTAATGCATGGTCTAATTTCTCCATTAAAAAGGAGGGATTTTCTAAGAGAATTGGATAATTGTGATAGAGAGATATAAAAAAAAAGCAAAATTTGATACAGGGAGAGATATACAAAAAGCTAAATTTTTACTGCATGGTCTTATTTCTCCATTAAAAAAGAGGGATTTTATAAGAGAATTGGATAATTGAGTCAGGGAGATATAAAAAAAGCAAAATTTTCACTGCATGGTCTTATTTCTTCATTAAAAAGGAGGAATTTTTAAGAGAATTGGATAATTGAGAAAGGTAGAGATATAAAAAGAGATAATTTTTACTGCATGGTCTTATTTCTTCATTAGAAAAGAGGGATATTTTAAGAGAATTGGATAATTGAGATAGGGAGAGATATAAAATAAAGAAAGATTTTTACTGCATAGTCTTATTTATTCATTAAAATGGATGAATTTTTTAAGAGAATTGGATAATTGAGACAGGTAGAGATATAAAAAGAGAATAATTTTTACTGCATGGTCTTATTTCTTCATTAGAAAAGAGGGATATTTTAAGAGAATTGGATAATTGAGATAGGGAGAGATATAAAAAAAAGAAAGATTTTTACTGCATAGTCTTATTTATTCATTAAAATGGAGGAATTTTTTAAGAGAATTGGATAATTGAGACAGGTAGAGATATAAAAAGAGATAATTTTTACTGCATGGTCTTATTTCTTCATTAGAAAAGAGGGATATTTTAAGAGAATTGGATAATTGAGACAGGGAGAGATAAAAAATGCAAAATTTTACTGCATGGTCTTATTTCTTTATTAAAAAGGAGGGATGTTTTAAGAGAATTGGATAATTCGGACAAGGAGAGATATAAAAAAAGCAAAATTTTTACTGCATGGTCTTATTTCTTCATTAAAATGGATGAATTTTTTAAGAAAATTCGATAATTGAGACAGGGAGAGATAAAAAATGCAAAATTTTACTGCATGGTCTTATTTCTTTATTAAAAAAGAGGGATTTTTTAAGAGAATTGGATAATTGAGAAAGGTAGAGATATAAAAAGAGATAATTTTTACTGCATGGTCTTATTTCTCCATTAAAAAAGAGGGATTTTTTAAGAGAATTGGATAATTGAGATAGGGAGAGATATAAAAAAAAGAAAGATTTTTACTGCATAGTCTTATTTATTCATTAAAATGGAGGAATTTTTTAAGAAAATTGGATAATTGAGACAGGTAGAGATATAAAAAGAGAATAATTTTTACTGCATGGTCTTATTTCTTCATTAAAAAGGAGGGATGTTTTAAGAGAATTGGATAATTCGGACAAGGAGAGATATAAAAAAAGCAAAATTTTTACTGCATGGTCTTATTTCTTCATTAAAATGGAGGAATTTTTTTAAGAGAATTGGATAATTGAGACAGGTAGAGATATAAAAAGAGAATAATTTTTACTGCATGGTCTTATTTCTTCATTAAAAAGGAGGGATGTTTTAAGAGAATTGGATAATTCGGACAAGGAGAGATATAAAAAAAGCAAAATTTTTACTGCATGGTCTTATTTCTTCATTAAAATGGAGGAAGTTTTTAAGAAAATTGGATAATTGAGACAGGTAGAGATATAAAAAGAGAATAATTTTTACTGCATGGTCTTATTTCTTCATTAAAAAGGAGGGATGTTTTAAGAGAATTGGATAATTCGGACAAGGAGAGATATAAAAAAAGCAAAATTTTTACTGCATGGTCTTATTTCTTCATTAAAATGGAGGAATTTTTTAAGAGAATTCGATAATTGAGACAGGGAGAGATAAAAAATGCAAAATTTTACTGCATGGTCTTATTTCTTTATTAAAAAGGAGGGATTTTTTAAGAGAATTGGATAATTGAGAAAGGTAGAGATATAAAAAGAGATAATTTTTACTGCATGGTCTTATTTCTTCATTAGAAAAGAGGGATTTTTTAAGAGAATTGGATAATTGAGACAGGGAGAGATATAAAATAAAGAAAGATTTTTACTGCATAGTCTTATTTATTCATTAAAATGGAGGAATTTTTTAAGAGAATTGGATAATTGAGACAGGTAGAGATATAAAAAGAGAATAATTTTTACTGCATGGTCTTATTTCTTCATTAAAAAGGAGGGATGTTTTAAGAGAATTGGATAATTCGGACAAGGAGAGATATAAAAAGAGCAAAATTTTTACTGCATGGTCTTATTTCTTCATTAAAATGGAGGAATTTTTTAAGAAAATTCGATAATTGAGACAGGGAGAGATAAAAAATGCAAAATTTTACTGCATGGTCTTATTTCTTTATTAAAAAGGAGGGATTTTTTAAGAGAATTGGATAATTGAGACAGGGAGAGAAAAAAAATGCAAAATTTTACTGCATGGTCTTATTTCTTTATTAAAAAGGAGGGATTTTTAAGAGAATTGGATAATTGAGAAAGGTAGAGATATAAAAAGAGATAATTTTTACTGCATGGTCTTATTTCTTCATTAGAAAAGAGGGATATTTTAAGAGAATTGGATAATTGAGACAGGGAGAGATAAAAAATGCAAAATTTTACTGCATGGTCTTATTTCTTTATTAAAAAGGAGGGATTTTTTAAGAGAATTGGATAATTGAGAAAGGTAGAGATATAAAGAGATAATTTTTACTGCATGGTCTTATTTCTTCATTAGAAAAGAGGGATATTTTAAGAGAATTGGATAATTGAGATAGGGAGAGATATAAAAAAAAGAAAGATTTTTACTGCATAGTCTTATTTATTCATTAAAATGGAGGAATTTTTTAAGAGAATTGGATAATTGAGACAGGTAGAGATATAAAAAGAGAATAATTTTTATTGCATGGTCTTATTTCTTCATTAAAAGTGAGGGATGTTTTAAGAGAATTGGATAATTCGGACAAGGAGAGATAAAAAATGCAAAATTTTACTGCATGGTCTTATTTCTTTATTAAAAAGGAGGGATTTTTTAAGAGAATTGGATAATTGAGACAGGGAGAGATAAAAAATGCAAAATTTTACTGCATGGTCTTATTTCTTTATTAAAAAGGAGGGATTTTTTAAGAGAATTGGATAATTGAGAAAGGTAGAGATATAAAAAGAGATAATTTTTACTGCATGGTCTTATTTCTTCATTAGAAAAGAGGGATATTTTAAGAGAATTGGATAATTGAGACAGGGAGAGATATAAAAAAGAAAGATTTTTACTGCATAGTCTTATTTATTCATTAAAATGGAGGAATTTTTTAAGAGAATTGGATAATTGAGAAAGGTAGAGATATAAAAAGAGATAATTTTTACTGCATGGTCTTATTTCTTCATTAGAAAAGAGGGATATTTTAAGAGAATTGGATAATTGAGACAGGGGAGAGATAAAAAAATGCAAAATTTTACTGCATGGTCTTATTTCTTTATTAAAAAGGAGGGATTTTTTAAGAGAATTGGATAATTGAGACAGGGAGAGATAAAAAATGCAAAATTTTACTGCATGGTCTTATTTCTTTATTAAAAAGGAGGGATTTTTTAAGAGAATTGGATAATTGAGAAAGGTAGAGATATAAAAAGAGATAATTTTTACTGCATGGTCTTATTTCTTCATTAGAAAAGAGGGATATTTTAAGAGAATTGGATAATTGAGACAGGGAGAGATAAAAAATGCAAAATTTTACTGCATGGTCTTATTTATTCATTAAAACGGAGGAATTTTTTAAGAGAATTGGATAATGAGACAGGGAGATATATACAAAAAGCTAGATTTTTACTGCATATTCTTATTTATTCATTAGAAAGGAGGGATTTTTTAAGAGAATTGTATAATTGAGAAAGGTAGAGATATAAAAAGAGATAATTTTCACTGAATAGTCTTATTTATCTATTAGAATAGATGGATATTATAAGAGAATTTGATAATTGAGAAAGGGAGAGATATAAAGAGATAATTTTTACTGACTGGTCTTATTTCTTCATTAGAAAAGAGGGATATTTTAAGAGAATTGGATAATTGAGACAGGGAGAGATAAAAAATAAAGCAAGATTTTCACTGCATGGTCTTATTTCGTATTTAATATGGATGAATTTTTTAAGAAAATTCTATAATTGAGACAGGTAGAGATATAAAAAGAGAATAATTTTTACTGCATGGTCTTATTTCTTCATTAGAAAAGAGGGATATTTTAAGAGAATTGGATAATTGAGATAGGGAGAGATATAAAAAAAGCATAATTTTACTTCATTGTATTATTTCATTATTAGATAGGATTGATTTTTTAAGAGAATTGGATAATTGAGACAGGGATGGATAAAAAATTAAAAATTTTACTGCATGGTCTTATTTCTTCATTAAAACGGAGGGATTTTTTAAGAAAATTGGATAATTGAGACAAGGAGGTAAAAAAGATGCAAAATTTTACTGCATGGTCTTATTCATTCATTAAAATTGAGGAATTTTTTAAGAGAATTAGATAATTGAGAAAGGGAGATATATAAAAAAGAATAATTTTTACTGCATGGTCTTATTTCTTCATTAGAAAAGAGGGATACTTTAAGAGAATTGGATAATTGAGATAGGGAGAAATATAAAAAAAAGCAAAATTTTTACTGCATGGTCTTATTCCTTCATTAAAATGGAGGTATTTTTAAGAGAATTGGATAATTGAGACAGGGAGAGATATAAAAAAAAAGCAAAACTTTTACTGCATGGTCTCATTTCTTCATTAAAAAGGAGGTATGTTTTAAGAGATTTATATAATTGAGACAAGGAGAGATATAAAAAAAGCAAAATTTTTACTGCATGGTCTTATTCCTTCATTAAAATGGAGGAATTTTTAAGAAAATTCGATAATTAAGACAGGGAGAGATATAAAAAAACATAATTATTACTGCATGGTCTTATTTCTTCATTCACAAGGATGAACTTTTTAAGAGAATTAATTAACAAAAAATTTCCACAAAATAAGTTTTTCAAAGAGAAGTAAAGAACTCCATTAAACAAAAAATGAGCAAAAATAAAATCAAATAATCTACCAAGCGTGAAACTACCACAAATCAGCATCGATAAATAAATGAAACCCAAAACAAACAGAAATTACAATAAATAACCGAGTCAAACTCAAAAGGAGCAGAGATTAACATAAGTTGGGCTCAAAACCCCTGTGCCTTCCCAAGGCTAGAATAAAATTTGCACTTTACTGAAACAAATATAAATGTCTTTACTTTTATAACTTTAATAAATCAAATAATATTAACGTTTTAATTATTAAATATCAGTATATGAATATTAAACTGACAATGCACATTCATTTGTATTTTATTCAGTAAAGTGCAAATTTTGTTCTGGGCATAACTTAAAACCCCTGCCCCGAGGGTGGTGGGGGGGCGTCCTTCTAAAAAACATTTCTTCTATTGGGAAATCAACAAATCTGAGTAAAATAAATATCTCAAAATTTTTATTGGAGGTTTTTGGGGAAATGATAGCCGTGGGAGGCGGTGGCTAGTTTCCCTTTAACCACTTTAGACTATTAAAAAGGGTACTAGCCACTCCAATTTCAATTCGAGTGAGCCCTTTTCGAAGTTTCTACGACTACACCTTCGATAAGAAGTGCCCTGGTATGGAAAAAAAATAATACATTATGCCAACATCGTTCTTTACTTAGTCAGCGCGATTGCGTTGCCTATGATTGGATAATTGAGCCAGGAAGAGATAAAAAAAGCAAAATTTTTACTGCATGGTCTTATTTCTTTATTAGAATGGAGGAATTTTTTAAGAAAATTGGATAATTGGGACAGGGAGAGATAAAAAATGCAAAATTTTACTGCATGGTCTTATTTCTTTATTAAAATGGAGGGCTTTTTAAGAGAATTCGATAATTGAGACAGGGAGAGATAAAAAATGCAAAATTATTACTGCATGGTCTTATTTCTACATTAAAAAGGAGGGATTTTTTAAGAGAATTGGATAATTGAGCCAGGAAGAGATAAAAAAAGCAAAATTTTTACAGCATGGTCTTATTTCTTTATTAAAAAGGAGGGATTTTTTAATTGAATTGGTTAATTGAGCCAGGTAGAGATATAAAAAAGAATAAAATTTACTGCATGGTCTTATTTCTTCATTTAAAAGGAGGGAGTTTTTTAAAAGAATTGGATAATTAAGGCAGGTAAGGATATAAAAAAAGAATAAAATTTACTGCATGGTCTTATTTCTTCATTAGAAAAGAGGGATATTTTAAGAGAATTGGATAATTGAGACAGGGAGAGATAAAAAATGCAAAATTTTACTGCATGGTCTTATTTTTTCATTAAAAAAGAGGGATTTTTTAAGATAATTGGATAATTGAGATAAGGAGAGATATAAGACAAGCCAAGATTTTTACTGCATAGTATTATTTCTTTATTAAAATGGATGGATTTTTTAAGAGAATTCGATAATTGAGAAAGGTAGAGAGATAAAAAGTGAATAATTTTTATTGCATGTTCTCATTTCTTCATTTGAAAAGAGGGATTTTTTAAGAGAATTGGATAATTAAGACAAGGAAGGATATAAAAAAAGCAAAAAATTTACTGCATGGTCTTATTTCTTCATTAGAAAGGAGGGATTTTTTAACAAAATTGGATAATTGAGCCAGGGAGAGATACAAAAAAAGCAAATTTTTACTACATGGTCTTATTTTTCATTAACAAGGAGATTTTTTAAGAGAATTGGATAATTGAGACAGGGAAAGATATAAAACAAGAAAAATTTTTACTGCATGGTCTTATTTCTTCATTAAAAAGTAGGGACTTTTTTAGAGAACTGGATAAATGAGATGGTCAATCAGTAATTTTGTAGGATTTTTAGGAACAGATATTTCTCTATAAACAATTTTAATTCAAAATTTCAAGAATGTCTTAACTCAAATCCAGTTTGCATAAAGTAGGCCTAGGTCAGCTTCGGAAAATCTTGACACGTGGGCTATCTGAATTTAAACTTGTAGATTTGGTGGACCTGTTTCCTCCCCTTTACTTTAAAGTGTCTGAAAGGAGAAGTCTGCAGCAGTTTAAAATATATAACTAAATAAAAGGCCTATTGTTTTCCGTTGTATAAAACAAGCAAAGAAATTATTGTTGCATTGGTTATACATTTTTTTATGACTTCAGTATAAAACGTATATAAAAATTGTAAGCAATTATATATTAAATATATAAACTTATATATCAGTTTATGCATATAGTCTTGTATTATATAATAATCATATATATTACTTAGTTACTTATATAATATTTCTATGTTGAATATTTTAAAAACTTATGTATTAAATGTAATTTTAATATAAAATTTATTAAAATATAAAAAGAAAAACCATAGATCTCATTTTGATTCGCAAACTTTATTAACTATATAGAACACTTTAATACAACTTGACCGATTATAAGAATAAATTATAGTCGCATTTAATATAATTAAGAGACGTCAGAGAAACATCGGAAAAACGTATAAAAAAACAAGAATAGAAGAAATAAAGGAGCTTACTCATGGGGAACCTTACTCTAAGTGCCCCAGGGCGCTCAGGGTCTGGCATGTCTAATGTGCCAATGTATTTGTAGGTGTGGTCATATCCAAGAGTATCTAGAAGAAACTGTTCCCTCGATTGTTCAATGCGGAAGGAATCGTCTGTGTTGTTCTTCAGAAAATCATAAGTCCAACATGAACTTGCTGTTGAAAATTTCTGAATGACAAACCACCTTCCAAGAAACTAAAAAAAAATGACACACAGCTGAATTTATTTGTTTTAAGTGATTAAATTTTAGTCTGAAAATTATGGCAGACTTTAAAAAAATTCAAGAACAATCTAGAGTCGCAAAACTTATTTTTCTAACTCCAAGAGGGAGGGGGGCAATTTTGTCATAATTTAACTTTTTCAATGAAAATACACCAAAAAATATTTTTTCAATAAAAAATACATCCCAAAAAGGGGTTTTTCAAAACCTAGTGGGGACAACAAATATGGGAGAAGGCAAATATCCCCCCTTAATTGATGCCACTCGACTTTGATAATTAAAAGGGGGAAATAAGCCCCGACAAGATTGTAACTTTTTAGGAGAGCCAAAAAAACGGAAAAAAGTTTGTCCATGGCATGTGTCTCTTTTTTGTCTTCTAAGTTTGTCCACGTCCAGAAGTGGCGTATGTTTCTTTTTTATCTTCGCAACGATGACAGATACATAACTTATTTTCGACCAAAATGACATATGTCTCCCTTTTAATTATCACAGCCAAACTGTTCATCATACCTAAGTATAGAAAGTGGAGGGGGCTAAGGAAGTGATTCCTCTATATTTTCTTTTTTACAAAACAAAACAACTTGTGGTATACTAAAGTGAACTGAAAACAAATTTCCTCCCCCGTGCCAATGCAACAACAATTATTGCCTCGAGAATCCTAATGCAGAGGTTACCCACTCTTCGTCATATAATTAAATAAAAAAAAGAAGTTTTTTAACTGAAAGTAAGGAGCAACCTTAAAATTTAAAACGAACAAAAATTATTACGTATATGAGAGGGTTCGCCACCTAGTCAATACCTCGCTCTTTACGCTAAAGTTCGAATTTTGTTCCCATTCTGTAAAAACGACCCCTGAATCACACAGGCCGTTTAATTAGGATAGATAGCTCTTTTGAAAGTAATAAAAAAACTTTAACGTAAACAGCGAAGTATTGTCTAGAGGGCGAACCCTCCGGGGGGGACCCACCCGATCAAAATCTCAAAATTTTCATCGGGTAACTTTTGGAAAAAATAAGCTTGGGAGGGAGCCTAGTTGCCTTCCAATTCTTTGGTCATTTAAAAAGGACACTAGAACTTTTAATCTGCGTTCGAATGAGACCTCTCGCAATTTTCTGGAACCACTGGATCGATATGATCACCCATGGGAAAATAAAAAACAAACAAACAAATGAACACGTATCCGTGATTTTTCTTCTAACAAAAAATACAAAAATTCCACATTTTTTTTTGACACCTTTACTGTAGGGTTTACTGATACGCTGAGTCTGATGGAGTGACTTTCATTCAGATTCTATCACTTTTAGAGGGTGTTTCTCCCTTTTTCGAAAATCAGGCCTATTTATTCAGGCTCGTAACTTTTGATGAGTAAGACTAAACTTGATTAAACTTATATATTTAAAACCAGCATAAAATTCGATTCTCTTGATGTATCTATTGGTATCAAAGTTCTGTTTTTTAGAGTTTCGGTTACTATTGAGCCGGTTCGCTCCTTACTTACAGTTCGTTACCATGAACTGATTGACATTTCAGAGGGCTACTTGTCTCTCCATGAGTGGCACACTCCCGCCACATGACGCCAGATATGACAAACTTTTTATTCAGCGCGGTACACTTTCGACACGCATGGGAGGCACCCCTTGGTGTACACCATTTTTTATACTGACAGACCCCTTGCCCAATCCTTCCGTTCCGCTCTCAGAAGAAACTGCCAATGACCATGATTATTAACAGTTGGCAGATTTGGACAAAGAAATATTTTTTCAAAGTTTATTATTTCACAGACCTGACTTCCGGATATAGCCATGCCCGGTGAATGAACATGCAACCACGTCATTCTAAAATATTTACAAAATTTATTAACCCCACCCTTAGTAATCTTCACAAATTTCCACATGATAAGTTTTCTAAAAAAGAGGATAAAAACATACATGATTAGCATGACTTAAGAGGGTAGAAAAGAGAATATCCGGGGGCTTAGCCAGGATTTTAAATAAGAAGAGATTATTGACCCCTTCCCAAAATCATTACTAAGGGGTACCAATCAGAATAGTCTTTTAGAACCTCCTTGGGATCCACTTGACAATATGCCCTATAAAGAATCATAGTGAAGCCCTGGGGGAAATGATAGGAAACTGTTAAAAAAAAGTTCTGAAATTGACCTTTTCCCCCTTAGACCACTAAAGTGACACAAACTATACTGAATTTTTAAAAAATCGCCAAAAATACGGCACTTTAACGGTAAACTTACAAAGTTGAAAGATGTGTACAGAAAATTATTAACATATTAACATAATTAATAATTAATAATTATTACATAATTAATAAACATAATTAATAATTATTAACATAATCAATAAACATAATTAATAATTATTAACATAATGGAAGTTGTACACTTTTAGGAAAAAGAGAAAAACATCTGCAAAAGGGAGAGGATCTTGATGAAAATTACGCCTTTCAATTCACAAGGTCTAAGAACTGTAAAAGGACGGTTTTGACCATCTACATATGCAAAACACGAAATTGTGGACATTTTGAGAGAAAATATACGGGTACATTTTTACAGTGGCGATTATATCGAACCGGTAACGAATTGCTTAACTTAAGAAGCAAGAAAACAGAACTCTCAATGAGGAATACGGTATTGATGAAAGTTATATCATTTAATTCAACGGGTATGAGAAAGCTTGAACGTTATTGGGTAAAAGTCCAGAATAGCGGCTTTTGAGGAGGAGACATTCAAGAACAAAACGAGAGACACTTTTAGGTTGCTAACTTTATGTTCATTTTTGTCCATGTTTTTGACAATTCACCAAGTCTTTTTTTCGACACAATACTTTCAATTAGTTTTTTTTCCAAGGCCACACTGCCTTTCTCTGATGAAAAAATAATAGTTCAAATCGGGACTTACCCCCGCTTTTATACATCTGCCAACAGGCATATTTTTTTACAAACAGTTCGTGGTAACAAACTGTAAGTAAGGAGCGACCCGACTCAACACTAACCAAAACTCTAAAAAAAATGGGATTTTGATGCCAATAGATAAATCAAAAGAATCGGCTTATTATTCTGATTTTAAATATAAAGTTTCATTAATTTAGTCCTACCGATTAAAGGCTACGAGCTTGAGAAAATTTGCCTGATTTTGGGGGAAAATACGGAAATACCCCCTAAAAGTATTAGAATCTTAATGAAAATTACAGATTCAGCGTATCGAAGAACACTACTGTAGTTTTTTCAAGCTCCTATCTGCAAAAATGTGGAATTTTGTATTTTTTGCCAGAAGAAAGATTTGTTTGTTTTTGTTTTGTTTTTTTTTTGTTCCCAGGGGTGATCATATCGACCCAGTAGTCCTAGAATATCATGAGAGTGCTCATTCGAACGAAAGTTAAAAGTTCTATTGCCCATTTTAAGTGACCAAAAAGATTGGAGGGCATCCTGGCTCCCTCCCCGCCCCTTTTTTTTCAAAGTCGTCCGATCAAAAATTTTAGATATCCATTTTGCTTATCATAGTTGAAAGGCCGAAATAACTATGCCTTTGGATATGACTTGACCCCCCCCTCCCACCCCCACAGCCCCAGGGGAAAGGTATTTAAGTCATAAAGTTTGCCCATTTTATATACATACTATTTGTTATTGTGAAGTATGGATAATTTTTTTTTGGGGGGTGGGGAGTTTTTTGCTGTTTTTTTTTCAGGGGGGAATTTTCTATGGGGAGGAAAGTTTCCAGGGGGTGAACTTGTCAGTGGAAATTATACACTAGGAAACATTGCAATAATTCCTATACAAAATTCTTTTTAAATGTTTTGTTTTCTCTTTTCCGTCTCAATTTTACACGTGGATTTATTAAGGGTAATTGTCCCGGGTAAATTTTCACCGATATTGAATTGTCTAGATGATATTTCCGTAGGGAGGGGGGTTTCTCCGTGGCGGTGGGTCCAGATTACCTGGCATTACTTAAAAACGATAAGAAATTAAATAAAAAAACAAGTTTTTTCAACTGAAAGTAAGAAGCAACAGTAAAACTAAAAACGAACAGAAATTATTACGTGTATATAGGAGATTGCCCCCTCCTTAACACCTCGCTCTTTAACTGAAATTTGAATTTCGTTAAGAACGAAATTCTAATTCTTTAAGAACGACTCCTGAAACACAAGGGTCATTTAATTAGAACAATAGGAAGCTTTTTTAGAAGTACTAAAAAACTTTAGCGTAAAGAGCAAGGTGTTGAGGAGGGGGCAGTAAAATCAAAGGTGACTTTTTCCAATGTGTATATATATATATATATATATATATATATATATATATATATATATATATATATATATATATATATATATATATATATATATATATATATATATATATATATATATATATATATATATATATATATATATATATATATATATATATATATATATATATATATATATATATATATATATATCCAGTTGGGAAATGTTTTGCTTTATGTCATAAATTAAAAAAAAAACGTATCCCTTTTTTGCCCTTTTGTGTCCCAAATTTTTAAAATGGGTCACTTTTTTGCTCATTTTTGTCATTGTGTCCAGACACAAGGAAATGTATCCTTTTGACATAAAATGTGTCGAGTTATCAACCCTGGTTTAGATTGGCGTAATTGTAAATACGGCTTTGCATGAAATGCAAAGGCCTGTCACTCAATTTAGCTATATACCATCATTTATTATATTTTTTATAGTTTTCCCCACTGTGGACTGTTTAATGGAAAACAAATTTTCCACCTTCCAAGAATTTTTCAATTTATGGCAAAGGTTATAAAAATTAAATAAGGTGACATGGACAAAGGACAGCAATAAAATTTATATAATTACCTTTGACACATCAAATTCTGGAAGCGGATCAACTGTCGGACACGCCCCGAGTCTGTAAACATGGCACGAAAATCCTTGGATTACTGCCAAAACTGCGACAATCACCAGTATCATGTTTGCCCTTTAATCACCTAGAATTATCCATGATTTAATACATAAAAATTCATTGTTCAGTTTCAATTTTAGAGTCATAATAGCCTACGTAGCAACTATTTTAGAAATAAGACCTTATTTACTAGTATATCATCCCGGGAACATTGAACACAATAGCATATTAAATTTCATTTATTATTTAATATAAGTATATATATATATAAATGTGTTATTATATATGTTATATTATGTTATTATGTTCCCGGCTATGGTTACACAGCCTTTATAATATATAATGCAATGTGATATAATATAATATGTTCAAAATGTAATTTTGAACATATTATATTATATGCTACAAAGTGCTAGGCATTTTCCCCCCTGAAAAATATTCAACTAGAAAATTATCTAGAGGAAAATCCCCGGCGGAGCTCCCTTCGAGGAAAAATTCCCCCTGCGGAAAATCTCCCCCATATATAAAACTCAGCAAAAACAAAAATTTCGAAAAAGGAATTTTTAAATATTCTACTGATATTCCCAAATATGGGCAGAATGTATGCTGTAGAATATCATATATTATTTTTACTTTTTCATTTAAAATAATTCTTGTTTTTTTTTTGGGGGGGGGGGGGGTAAGCTATCCTAGAAGGGTAAGATGGAGGTTAAGAAAAATAATTTGACAATATGAAACTACTGGCAACTGTAGAAAAGTTGCCCTATGATGGAAGTGCACAGAGATAACTAGCTGGGACTAAGAAGAACTAACAATTAATTTCCGTTGACTTGGTTTAGCATCGACCAGAAGCGTCACTAGCCAAAATGTTTGGAGGGGGCAAAGGATTTTATCAAATGGCTGGTCATTTTTACTGAATTATTTGGGTAATATTTGTAATAAAATTACTTCACAAAAATAAAATCAATAAACATGCATCTACTGTCTGTCGTCTGAGGGGGGAGGAGCAAAATTCCACGTTTTTATAGAAAGGACCTTGAAATCCTCACAGCAGGGTTCACTAATATGCTTAATCTAAAAGTAGATTTTCATTACGATAACTTGCATTTTTGGGGGTATTTTCTCCATTTTTCCAAAATTAGGCGAATTTTCTCAGTATTCCGTAGGAAAAATTTTCTGCAAGGGGGATCTTCCGCGGGGAAAATGCAAAAGTGCAAATTTTGTTCTGGCCTTGGGAAGGCATAGAGGTTTTGCACCCAACTTATGTTAATTTCTGCTCGTTTTGAGTCTGACTTGGTTATTTATTGTAATTTCTGTTCGTTTTGGGTTTGATTTATTTATTGATGCTGATTTGTGGTAGTTTCACGCTTGGTAGATTATTTGATTTTATTTTTGCTCATTTTTTGTTTAATGGAGTTCTTTACTTTTCTTTGAAAAACTTATTTTGTAGAAAAAGTTTTATTTAATTAATCACTTCTAAAGAGTCAAGTTTGGATAATGCTAATGAAATAAAATAAAATATGATGAATATATAATAGTTTAGAAACAAATTTGGACTTGTATTTGCGCATTAGAGGGGGGGGGGGGTAAAGCATAGCATATATAAAATACGTAGCCTAACCTAGGAACCTTTCCTCCCCTAAACCCCAAAAAATAACAGTTTAAATATAAACGCAATGAAAACTACTCTGCATTCAATTTCTTAATAGCGGTCTCTTTGAAAATAACCGGTCTCTGGCGGGTTTCGTCTGTCATTGCATGACTGGTTTCTTTGCATAGTATGTAAAAGTGACCATGTAATGCACTAGTACCAACACAATTTTAATATCAAAAGCTAAAATTTTAACGATATGTGCTTTTTCCAAAGGAAGATACAGCACATTTTGAAAAAAAAAAACAGATACTGTTTATTATCTTTAGACCGGGACATACCCCCTACCCCCCCCCCCCAAAAAAAAAAAAAAATTCTTGAAATTTTGAACGCTTATTATTCAAATTATCAACTAATTTTGTTTTTTTGTTTCAAACAATTTACGGTCAACACAAACGAACATGTGTTCTTGAAACTTTCTTATATAGCACGGAAGAAGGGAAACAACTGTCCTCGGGAAATATTCGTATTGTTTCGCTGGCCTCATGAACCCATTCTCGAATTTCTTTTCTTTGTTTTTTTTTTTTTACGTCAGAAACTGGAGTTCAAAAAAAAGAGATATAAAACTGCTTATTATCTTGAAACCGGAACATGAAATAGAAACAGGCCTTGGCGTTTCGATAAGATGTAATTCGTTTAAAAGGGTGGGTTATAAATACATTCCTTAACATACTTTTAAAACTGCAGCAAACAACAACATCATATTTGCAATAAAATGTTATGGCATTTAAATTTTATGAACAATTTTTAATGGGATTCTTAGAGTCATAACGTGTAGCAATAAATTAAGATACAAACCACAGAAAAACAGAGATTTTACAAGAAAAAACTCGCAAACTTTTCGTTGTGACTCGCAAAAGAATAAATTGGGTTTAAAAACGGCACAATTATGGTATTCGTCTTTCCAGAAATCGAGGTCTATCCAGATTTGACACTCAGGATTAATTGAACATGTCGTCCCCGAGTGGGGTGGGAGGAGGTCGTAAGGAAAGTTGGTACTTATGCATTAGCTGCTACCCACGCGAGAAGTCAAGTTTGGTTAATGCTAATGAAATAAAACAAAATACGATGAAAATATAATAGTTTAGAATCAGATTCTACCTATAAATTTGCACATTAGGGGTGGGGGTAAAGCATAGCATATATTAAATACGTAACCTAACCTAGGTACCCTTTTTCCCCTAAGCCCCAAAAACCAATAGTTAAAATATTGTAAACGCAATGACAAACCACGGTTTGCGATCCGATTTGCGATCCGATTCTCTGTTGACATATACCCGTTTGACTAGTTTCGTTTAGCACAATATATCGCGTGGGTACCAGCTAATGCATAAGTACCGGAAAGTTTTAAGGATAACTGGAACCTCCTGGGAGCGAGTTAAGAGTGAGGCTTTGAATATATTGGGACAGAGGGGGGCGTGCGTAGCTGTGTTGGTCTAAGGCGGTTTGGTGCTGCAGTGAGTTTTTAGTAGGAGTAGTTGCAGTAGTAGTAGATTCGTTGACCTGGTTTTAAAACTGGGGGGCTATTTTTCTCTCCCGAAATAAGGATTAATATGACTGACTTCCACAAATACATCACAAAAATAAACCAATAGACTAAAGCACACTTTTTTACTCAAAAGTATAGTAATCCAGGGCCGGCCGTATGCAGGGTTTTTTATTGGGGGTGGAGATTAAAAAAAAATCTCCCTGTGGACTTAGTCTAAGGGTCGACCGTGTTTACATATATTTTTGTTACTTTCTTACAAGTCGGACAATAATTTGCGGGAAAGGGGCTCAAACGTGGGGGTCCCTTCCATGGACACGGCCAATTAGCAATCTCTCGTTTTTCTTATCTGTAAAAAATGTGTTTAATTTGTTATGTGTCATCCATTGCGAAACCATAATATAGCAATAAACAACCAGGTTTCTTAATTTAGGTCAAAAAACAGGATCCACATAACTGTATTTCCAAACGGTGCCAACATTTTTGGATGGTTGAATCGATTTATGGTGCTTTCACACTAGCAAAACTTAAGACTTTGTTTCTGTTATATTGCGGAAAATTCAACATTGTAGCAGCAAAATGGAAATTCTAGATGAGCATTTCCATTTAGCATTTCCAAATTAATGAGCATTTCCAAATTAATAAATTTTGAAATTGAATTGAATTTTTTTTCCCCATAATGCCTTTTAATTCGTCTTTCCATCACAAGACATCCTGCTGCCAAAACCATAGGATCATCATCAGAGCTTGAATACCCATCTCTATTCCAAGAGTCATGTCTCAGGGGTGATAATTGGGGGAGGGGTAAGCATTCTCAAACACCTTTTATTCAGAGAGTATATAATGGTAATTTATTACGGTTAGCTATAAATAGGCACCTGGAGAAATCTGGGGAAGTTAAGTAGGAAGGGTGTGTGAAAGCACAGGATGGCTGACCCCAACCCCCATTGCACTTCCTGCCTGAAGGGCCTTGAAACGGAGATCAACACCACCGGTTTAGACCTTAAGGGTCTAGTACCATATCCTTTATCAACCTTACCTTTATCTAATGGTGATTTCACACTACGCCATAGGACGTTTCACACTAGCACAACTTGAGACTAAGTTACATTAGGTAGCCTTACGGAGAAAATTTTGTCCGTAACATAGACAGCCCCAAGTATACTTGGCTCTACATCATATTCTACGTTACGTAAGCTTATATTAATTAATAGGAAAGTCAACTTAGCAGCAACAAAATAGAATATCTTGATGAGCAATTAATAAGTTTTTAAAATAAATAAATAAATAAATCGTCGTAGAAAGCCTATAACGATTGATCAGACCTTGAATCTCCATATTTTTAATTTTTGAGCTATCTTGTGATTGCGACGATTGCAGACGACAATCATAAGTTTTTCGTTGTTTTTTTTTGTTAATGTGAAACCACTTGTTTAATTACGAAGGGGCGATTCTCCAGCATTTTTATTGGGGCAGGCAAGAGGGGTCCATCTCCGGATAATCAAGGGGCATGGGATATATAATAATATCTTTCTCCAAATTATTGGGGAGAAACTGCCCCCCTCCCTGCCCCTATCCCACCAACTCTTCTCCCCCCAAACGACGCCCCGGGATATAACTTGGCCTGAACCAGTCAGTACTTCGATTTCTAGGCAAAGAGAAGTCCTAGGGTGTCGAACAGCTTCAAGATAATTTTAAATATCCGGACACACCAGTCTCACTTCTGGACAACGAGTCCAAAGAACATCAGCTTCAGGAAGCAGGCCGTAAAACCATGATGTTATGGGACGTTGATCTTTTGAGGTAAATAAACGTATTGTTTCCCACTTTTCTCACTCAGTTATTTAACTTTTCCAAAGGGCATTCCCTTTTTAGACATAACGAAAGCATAACAACGCTGCTTGTGGGGGAGTTGGCGTGGTTGATGAGATCCATCAAGCAAAACTTGTTTGCTATTTTTAGCCATTGGGTCAAACAGGCACCAATAAGTTTTCTCATGTACTTTCGCTTTTATCCACCACAAAGGGGTGGATAAAAACTGACGAGTTAGCATTTTCTGCAAGGGTATTTTTTGCTCGTTTTTAAAAATAAATTCTTAAACGAAAGAAATTGCAGAATAAAATAGAGAGGGAAAAAAAGAGAAATAACAAGACTTGGAACAGTCTGCATATTTAGTAATTCTTTTGCAAAAATGCGTGTAACTAAAATATACCTTCGACTGCCTAGTGGCGTATGAGCGTATGGCGTATACATCTCTTTCGAACTCTAAACTGCAAGGACCGACCATGTGAACGCCACGTCCTATACGCAGATGACATAAAGTTGACTGTTGAATCAAAGCTCTAATACAAAATTCTAACAAATAATTCCCAACATAAAACGTAAGAATTATCAGAAACATGATACTACTACTACTACTACTACTAACAATATCTAACAAGTTTGAAGACCAGATCCTCAAAAGTCACTTTTGAGACATTTCAAAGCCCCCCCCTGGGAACTATTTTTTGGCTTGTACCTTTTTGAAGACGGCCAGCATTCATGGAAAACAAATAGAGAGCTAATCCAAAAAATGAGTTTAATTCTAGTAAAAGATTGCATCTGAGTAAACTATTGTTTTTGCCATGGTGTGAAGTGAATTTTACTGCGGTGCGAATGAGAAACATAAGGGCAGTTCTTTTGCTCTAAGATCTTGCATCTAAGTTCTCAGATCTTTTTGCAAAGATTTCCGTTCTTTTGTTCATCTTTGTTCTAAGATCTTACAGCTCACTGATGTTAGCAAAAAGTGTGAAGGACGCCATTTTTCTGCCACATAGAACAATGATGAAAGAACTTTCATGATATACTCACCATTGTTCTTAGACCGCTGATTAAATAGAAAAAACAAGTTTTTTTTACTGAAAGTAAGGAGCGACATTAAAACTTAAAACGAAGAGAAATTATTCCGTATATGATTGGGGCAGTCCCCTCCTCAATGCCTCGCTCTTTACGCTAAAGCTTTTTAGTGTTTTTGATTTTGGCTAACCCTACATGAATAATTAAAACGAAATTTGCATATTAAATTTACTTTTTTTTGGCTAAATGGATTTCTCGATATTTTTTCTGACGTAACTTACAAATTAACTTACGTAACGAACTTCTATATTCGTATATTTTTATTACGTATATTAGAGAATTCCCCCCTCCAACCTAGTCAATACCTCACTCTTTACGCTAAAGTTCGAATTTGTTAATTCGAATAAATAGCTCTTTTAAAAGTACTAAAAGCAACTTTAGATTAAAGAGGGAGGTATTGAATAGGGGACAACCCCCTCATATACGTAATAATTTTTATTCGTTTTAAGTTTTAACGCGGTTCCTTACTTTCAGTTGAAAAAACTTGTTTTTTCTATTTAATTTCTGATCGTTTTTTTTTAAATAATGCTGGGAAATCCGGCGCCTCCTCCACAGAAATGTCCCTTCCCCCGAGGAAACATCCTCCATGGAAGAATACTCCCCCGTAACACACTCCATTAACCACCCCCCACAAGGAACAAAACCTCCTGCAAACGTCAATATAATTCCCATTAACCAAAACTATATGTAAACAATGGGCAAAGGTCATAACTTGCAACCCTTACCCCTGGAACTGGGGGGCATTAAGTTATCCTCAAAGATATATTTTTTAATTTTGACTATGCTGAACAAAATGGCTATCTCAAAATTTTGATTGGGTGACTTCGAAGGAAAAATGAGCGTGGGAGGGAGCCAAGTTACCCTCCAATTTTTTTTGGTCACTTAAGAAGGGCACTAGAACTTTTAATTTATGTTCGACTGAGCCCTCGCGATATTCTAGGACTATTGGATCGATACGATCACCCCTGGGAAAAAAAAAATAATAATAATAAACACGCATCCGTGATCTTTCTTCTGGCAAAAAAATACAAAATTCCACATTTTTGCAGATAGAAGCTTGCAACTACTATAGTAGGGTTCCCTGATACGCTGAATCTGATGGTGTGATTTTCATTCAAGTTGTATAACTTTAAGGGGTTGTTTCCCCCTTTTTTCGAAAATACAGCAAGTTTTCTGAGGCGCGTAACTTCTTATGGGTAAAACTAAACTTGATGAAACTTATATATTTGAAATCAGCATAAAAATATGATTCTTTTGATGTTTCTATTGGTATCAAAATTCCGTTTTTTACAGGTTCGGTTACTATTCAGCCGGGTTACTCTTTACTTACAGTTCGTTACCACGAACTGTTTGATCAGAGCAGAATGATGAAAGACGTAAGCAAAAGAACCCCATTAAGGGCTGGGCACAAGTAGCTGATTTCGGGAACTGATTTCCAAATCAGTGCCGATTTTAAAGGAAATCGGCGTCGATTTGAGCTTGAAAAATTTTCTAGTTTGCGGCGCCGATTTATAAAATCAGCGCAGATTTTCATCATGATTATCCAAAAAAATAGAGAGAACCCGATAGCCTTATCCATATTTATATTTGATTAAATAACACACTTCTGGGCTTATGATCAAAATGTTACATAAGCTGATGTAAATAACTTACCGAATAATCTAAAAGAATATTCTTCGTGTCATAGTCAATGATTTTTTATTTTGAAAAATTTGCGCAAAAATTTTTTTTAAAATAAATTTCTATTATCGGTATCATTGATCAACGGATGCGGGAATCATTTACCAAAATCAGATAATTGTGCCTATCTCTTTAGTTGTAAGATCTTAGTGCTAAGATTTCACTTTTAAGCGTTCTTTGTCAAAAGATTAAGATCTTAGCACTACAATTAGTAAAAGAACGGCCCTATCGATAAATTATGTAGGTTTTAACTTTACCAAACAATCTTAAATGTTTTCCATTTTTTAGGAAAAATTATAGTTTAGGGGTTTTTTCCTGTCTTGGAAAGTAGTTGATTTAGGTGAATGAAATGTATTCAGAAATGTCTATCAGGAATGTATTCAAAGCCTTAATGATCTCCCAAGAAGATATTGATATCCCTACCTCCCAGAACCGTTCCTAGGTTTGGTGGTACCCAGGGATAAATTAATTACAGCAACCCCCTCTCGATTCAGATATAAGCAAAAGAGTCCTATCAAAGTGAAAATTTTGATCAAAGTGGGCAGCCCCAGTCACATGCCCAGGACAGCTGCCCCAGTTGCCCCGCCCCCCTCTCTGAACGGCTCTGCTAATTTCACTCGTTTTCCCTCCAAAGTTAGATGACCTTTAAAAGAATCATTGTGTGAAAAAACTGAAACTTTGCAAAACATATCTCTTGCTCAAATGAGGCACAAGAAAAGTTTTTCAAACCTCATAACTTGGCTCAATCCCAATTTATAAGGTTGTAAAGATACGTGATATTATTTTCTTGATTTAGAGGAAAAAAACCTTTGACGCGGCTTAAAATTCGGTATAAGCCCAGAATTGGGGATATTGAAAGGAAACATGTTAGGAAAACAATTCTTACTTCATAATAAGCAGAAAAGTTGTAGTTAACATATTTTGAAAGCGATTCCAATACCCTCTAACCCCCCCCCCCCATCTACCCCCCTAATGTATAAATATGTAGCCCAAATTGTATATTTCCATCTGTTTTTCCATTTCTTGATTTTCGTGAATGTATATTCAACTCATAGGTACACGGGTTGAAACAAGAGTGACGCAAGAGTGGTAAAATGATGGGAAATATATAATGTGGACTATATATTTGCAAATTAGGGGCATAAGGGGAAAGTATAGTGGAATCGCTTTCAAAATTTGTTAACTGCAATTTTTGGGCACATTATGAAGAAAGAATTGTTTTCTTAACATTTTTAGGTACAAGTGCATTAGATGGTCACTTTTACATACTATGCAAGGAAACCAGTCATGCAGACGAAACCCGCCAGAGACCGGTTATTTTCAGAGACCGCTATTAAGAAATGGAATGCAGAGTAGTTTTCATTGCGTTTACGAGATTTAAACTGTTAATTTTTGGGGGTTAGGGGGGGGGAGGAAAGGTACCGGTAAATATTTACCAAACCATATTATTGACTTACGAATAAAGTGAATATACCACTCAATGCTTTTTTTATGCCTTTCCAAATATAATAATCATTTTTATCGGAAATGAATTTTACCCCCACCCCTATATATACCAATTCAGGGTATATATTTGCAAATTAGGGGGGGGGTGGAGGCAAATTTTGTTTCTGATGTAAATGGGAGGTAAGATTAAACTTTACCCTTTCTTTTACCATTTTTATAATACAATTTATAATACAATAAAAATTTTTATAATACAATATAAAAATTTTTTTTAATAATTTGGTAATATAAAAAAAAATTTTGTTAATGTCATGATTTATAACAGAATTCACAATTTCTATAATCTCAATATACCACTACTTTTTCTTTAAACACGTTTTTTGACACACGTGCTAAACGCTATCTATAAAACAACTTATTTGGCAGCAGTTTACAGTGGCAATTTAAAAAGACTTAAGCATTGAATTAAATATGTGGTGATATTTGGAAACTTTTTCACTTTTGAGGATTTTTAGAGGAAAGACTTGATGATAAAGGTTCTCCCCTTAGATAATATAAGAACTAGGATCATTATACATATTTTAAAGTAAGAATTGTTTTCTTAACATGTCTACTTATGAGGGGGCCAAGGCTAAACAATTACCAAATTTTGAGTTTGGGGGGAAGGGTGATTTCAAAAACCTCTTCCCGTGATATAATGTGTCCTCTGAAGTTGATTCTGATGTTTTTAGCAATCTATCTTTTAGTACTTTAGAAATATTTTAAAAGCTTCTTAAGCAGAATTTTAGAAAATTTTAAGTTTGGATGGAAGGGGAATTTCAAAAACATCTTCCCATGACATAATTTGTCCTCTAAAAAGGATTAGGTTATTCTTACTGGTCTCTCCTGTCAAATCCTTTCCCTAATTAATACAGTTTAAATGGTCTTATCAACAGAGTTGTTTAGCATGTGCCTGCTACCCTTAAGGGTAAAGGTTTCTGATAAGGCAAGTGTGACATCACAACAAACCTGGTTTCATATACCTTAAAGAAATTCGGCATGGGTTGAAAATTAAATGGCTTAGGATTTAAATAGGATTTTGGAATATATTTTAATGAACAAGGTTAAAAGCAGAAGTTGTGTAAGGTAAGCAGTGATTTATATTTATGTTAGTAATATAGGATGAAATGTGAGTTAAAAACAACTAGTAATGTGCAGTAATTTACCATTATATAGAGGGGGGGGGTGAGTGGAGGTAGGTGCTTCAAAGTACTTTCCCAGGACAAACCTTAGCATGTACATCCATCCCTGAAAGTTTCATTTTCCTAACCCAACCCCTTTCCCAGATAGCCAAAAGTAACTAAAGTAGAATTTTACCATAGGTAAAATTCTACTTTAGCTACTTTTGACTATCTTGGAAAGGGGTTAGGTTAAGAAAATGAGACTTTTAGGGATGGGTCTACAGGCTAAAGCATGTCCTAGGAAGATATTCTGAAGTACCCACCTCCACTCCTTCTCTCTCTAGAGGGTCCTGACCTTTGATGACCTTTAAAAATATGTGAGTTATAGAAGTGAAACCTTGCGAAAGAGATCTTCTGCTTAAATGAAGTACAACAAAATTGTTTTCAGCTTCACAACTTTGCTCAATCCCAATTTATAAGGTTTTAAAGATAGGCCTATGCAAATACATTTCCTGAATTTTGGAAATAAAGTATTTATATGTCTTTAAATTCTGCTCAAATAACTGAAATTGCATTTTCACAGCTAAAGCCAGAGAAAAAGAAACTGATAACTGAAAATTAAGGTAAAATGTTGTTTTGTCAAAATTTCAATAGGTAGGGGTAAGACACCCAGTAGTCGGACGCTTTAATCACTTTGAAAACTTTTTGACATTTAAACTACTCTAATTACTGTATTATACCACCTAAAAACTTAATTTTTTTACAGTTAAAATTCTGTATCTTTTGTGAACAAGTAGGTTACTAATTCAAATAGTTAAGCCTAGTACAGCGCTGCCTATTTTTGAAATACTAACAAGTGACAATTCCGCCTAAAGTCGGACATACAAACGGCTCATTGTAAATAGTTATGACGCAATATTGCCTATTCCCGACCAGCAGTCTCCCTATTCATGGCCACCAGCAAAAAAAACTGGTTTTCCCAGTCTTGTTGTCTATATGCTGCAATCTCGGCCAAGCTAATTTCAAAATAGCTTCAGATTGTAAATCACCATTTAGCAAATGAAAAATTAATTTTTAAAGGTTTATTACAAATTTTTTGTACAAATTTGATTTTCAGAGAAGATAATAATTCAGATTGGAATTATTGAGAAAAGTGATTATCCTTGTTATTCAATGTGAACATGTGCCGATCAGGGATTTTTTTTTGGGTGGGGGGGCACGAAAGAGGTCAAGATAATAAAAAAAAATTAAGGGGTGCAAAATAGGTTGATGTGATAAATTTTCATTAGGCGTAAGTTTAATTCACGCAAACTTGAGTTAATTAAGTAAATTACGCTCTTTAATGCTCTTTTTTATGCTCTTTAAGAATATAGCAATTATTTTTGTTGGAAATGAATTTTAGCCCCACCCCTATATATACCAATTCAGGGTATATATTTGCACATTAGGGGGTGGGGGTAATTTTATTTCTGTGTAAATGAGAGGTAAGTTTCAACTTCCCCCACCCCTAATGTGCAAATATATACCCAGAATTGGTATATATAGGGGTGGGGGCTAAAATTCATTTTCAACAAAAATGGGTAAATATATACCAAATCATATTATTAAGTTAGGAATAAAGTGAATACACATTTTAAGGCCTTTTTTTTATGCTTTTTAAAAATATAAAAATAATTTATATCATAATTTAATTTTAGCCCCCCCCCCTATATATACAAATTCATGGTTTAAATTTATACCTAAGGGGGGGGGGGGCACATGTTTTTTCTGGTGTAAAACAGAGGTAATGTTATAAATTATTTTACTATAAATATTAAGATTTAAATTATTTAGAAAAGTGATTTTCCTTGTTATTAAATGGAGACAGGTGCGGATCAAGGATTTTTTTTTTGGGGAGGGAAGACTAGGGGGACCCAAGAAAAAATTTAAGATGGCGCAAAAGAGGTTGAGCTGATAAACTTGCATCAAGAGTATGGTTACTTAACACAATCTTGATTAAATTAAGTAAATTACACAACATAAGGCTACACCAGGGGGGCGTACGCCCCTTCGCCCCCTCTCCACTGGATCTACCACTGAATGAGGGGAACTGGTATTCCCCTGTACAATATTTTCAAGTATGCAAGACTTCAATGGTGCACTTTTCATATTGATCTGACACTATTTTTGATGTGTTTTAGACTTTTTTTAGAAATCACCATAAACGTTTTTTTTGAGTAAACTTTTACTTTTAAAACGAACCAAAATAATAGTTACCATTCCTGAATCAATGTTCCATGGCAACTTTTTCTTAATAGTAATTTTTTTTCAAAATGTTTTTAACTTTTGGTTACTATGGGCTGTTGTTTGTTCTTTACTAGGTTACACCTACCTCTGCAACCATGACAGTAGTGGATCCAGAGGGGGGGAGGGGGTTCATCCCCTAGTCAGTACCTCACTCGTTAAGCCAAAGATTTTTTAGTACTTTCATAAGAGCTATTTATTCTAAATAACGGCCTTTGTGATTAAGGTGACACTAAAATTTAAAGCTAGAGGTTATTTCACCACAGAAAATACGGATTTCAGTTCTGAATTGAACTGAGGGGTCACCCACTTTCCACCGCCTGGTGTACATGACTTGAAAGCGGGCCCTTCGGGTTGACCTGAAACAGGCACGTACGCAGGAATTTGTTTCGGGGGGGGGGGGGCAATTTGTTTCGGGGGGGGCCCAATTTGTTTCGTGGGGGGGGGGCAAATCCTTCAAACCCATTATTCTGTGAGAAAAATCAGAAAATTATGGGCAAATAAAAAAATCGTGAGATTTCGGGGGGGGGGGCCCGGAGGCCCCCCCTGCGTACGTCCCTGACCTGAAAGGAACAATTTCATGTAAAAAATTTCGATGATTGCCGCTCTCAACAATAGTGTGCAAAAGGGCATGCAAAAAGAAAAGGTGTACTGGAGGTATACCACGCATGGGAGAAGAAGTTGTACTCCAATATGTACACGTGGTAGCGGAGCGGGCAAACCCTCGAGATTTATTCAAACAAGTAAATTCAAGCCATATATCTAAGTTACCATCTTAATTGTCTAGTTGAGATTATTTAAATAGGCCTACTGTAAATTCCTTATGTACTTACCGTGACAATTAATAGGAAACCAAAATACTAAATAGGTTTCATGTTAGTGACGCCCCTTTGAAAACTTTTCTCATTCGGACCTCCGGAGAGCTAGGGCGGAGACTGTAACCTTAATACTTAGTTCTGCGTAGCCTGTATATTTTTTTCTAGGTTGACAGTGTTTTCGTTGCTGTTGGTTTGTTTTTATCTTATGTCTTTTTTCCTTTGCTGTGACGTTGTATTTTCTTTGCTGAAAGTTTTTAAATATATTCCTCCAAATCTAGGGGGGGGGGGTAAATTTGTCATTTTTCATAATTTTTCTATGAAAAAACCATAAAGAATTTTAAATGAAAAAACAAGTATTTTTTAAAATTTGGGAAAAAGAAATGAGGTACCCTTGGTACCTCCTCGTGAAGGACCTCAATACACATCGATTTGAACCTGCATATATTCACCAATAATGGATTGTTTAGAAGCTATTTAGCTAAGTGAAGGTTTGGATTAATCCATTCAATCCATAAAGCTCAGTCTAACACAGCGGATAGCATTTGTAATTGATTTTGTTAAAACGTTACTCCTATAAGAAGACATTACGTCATCGTTTCAAGTTAAACCCTTCTGAGCCAAAACGAAATGCAGCATTGAATTATTCTTGCTTTTTTTTAAGTTTAGCTGGTAATTCAGAAATCCAGCTCGAAAATTAATTGGTGAATATAATTTTTAATCATAATTTATAATTAATTACATAACTAAATAAATTAGGCAAAGGTTGCCTTCGTGACAGCCGTATAATGATGTCGGTTACATTACGTACACCGGGTGGAGAGACATAGGCAGAGCTTTTTCGGGGAGAGGAGGTATCCAATAACAGAAAATAATGAGAGCTTTCAAGGGAAAGGGTATGTCATTATGTATATACAAAAGGGATGATAGGAGAACCCTTATCAGGACCGTTCAAGGAGCCCCTGGGATTGTGACACAGTTTATATAATTATAAAAATAATTTCTTAAACCACATTGGCCTGACATCACATAAACAAAGAAAAACTAGAAAAATTGGGGTTTTTATAGGCCAAATGAAGATACTGAAAAAACGAAGCGAATATTTCGAGAGGACAAACGCCTCTCTTCTTCAGCGCGAAACGAAACGATGTATCAATAAAAGCTAAAAATTAAAAGAGTTAAAACCAACTACCTAACAACCATAAAAGCGAGCTATTCGCCAATATCCGCGATTTGCACAAAATCCAAAGAGTTAAAAAAGTTGTTCGCTAGTATCCGTCGATGGCAGTTCATGTTTCTTGGATTTTGTGCAAATCGCGGATATTGGCGAATAACTCGCTTTTATGGTTGTTAGGTAGTTGGTTTTAATTCTTTTAATTTTTGGCTTTTATTGATACATCGTTTCGTTTCGCGCTGAAGAAGAGAGGCGTTTGTCCTCTCGAAATATTCGCTTCGTTTTTTCAGTATCTTCATTTGGCCTATAAAAACCCCATTTTTGCTCGTTTTTCTTTCTTTATGTTTATATAATTATCCAGTAAGTTTACCGCAGATGATTTCTGGCTCTTCATTCTCGGTGCGAACAAAAAGCTCCTCCCACTTATTGGTGAGCCAGCCAAGTGGTTTTGTCAGTTCTTGTTCCGTAGGTGATTATTCTTCGTCTACCCGTGAAAAGATCTAATGCCGCTTATGTTTATACGTTCTCTGGAGCACTCGCACCTCGGTCCGAGTTTTTATAATGGGTGAGATAGGGAAAGATCATACTGCTAATTATATAAACTATGGATTGTGATATTGCTTGTGTGTTTCCGTCATCCAATACCTCAAAATCTGCAAACAAGTTGAAACGATTTCGAAACGTTGCATATATTTGTGCAAGTTTTTGAAGAATACCAAACAGTTCGTGATAACGAACTGAAACGACTCGACTCAATAGTGACCGAAATTCTGCAAAGCGAATTTTGATATCAATAGACACATCAAAAGAATTGGCTTTTTGTACTGATTCCGACTATATAATATTCATTAAACTGAGTGTTGATCACAATAACTACGAGCCTAAGAAAATTTGCATGATTTTCATAAATGGGGGAACACCCCCAAAAAGTCATAGATTATTAATAAAAATTACACCATCAGATTCAGCGTATTAGAGAACCCTAGTATAGAGGTTTTAAGCTCCCATCAGCAAAACTGTAAGATAGTTATTTGGTTGAGCATATTTGAAAGAAACAAAGACTATATTTTTGATGGTGACATGACCCCCCACAGCCCGTGGGAATAGGGCTAAGTTATGAAATTGTTATTAGGAAGTATTCTGACATTTTTCAAAGGAGGGGGAAGTTTCTGTATGGCTGAATTCCTATTTTGGCAGAATTCCTATGCGATTTTTTTTTATTTGTCTTACTTTCTCTTTGTCGTCTTAATTTTGCATGTGAAGATGATGGAATTCTTTGGGGGAAATGTGCAGCGGGGTTGGAATTGTCTGGAGGATTCTTTCGTGGGGGGGATTTTCCACGGCACAGATTCTCCATGGGGAACTTTCGGCGGGAGCTATTTCCTTCTGGCAACCGGGAAAATTTTTCTACGGGAGAGATTTACGGCATGATTTGAAAAAGATTAGGAATTAGTTTTTTGAAATCAAAGTAGCCTATGCTATAGAGAATTTTTCAAATGAAGTTTTTTCAAATGAAGGAGTAACATTAAAACTGAAAACGAACAGAAATTATTCCGTATATGAGGGAGTTTCCCCTCTCCTTAATTCCTCGCTCTTTACGCTAAATTTTTATTGTTTGTCCCAATTTTTTAAAGAACGACTCCTGAAACACAAGGGCCGTGTAATTAGAATAACAAGCTTTTTTAAAAGAACTAGAAAACCTTAGCATGAAGAGCGAGGAATTGAGGATGGGGGGTAACCTTCCCATATACGAAATAATTTCTGCTCGTTTCAAGTTTTAATGTCGCTCCTTACTTTAAACTCAATTTTTTAATTCAAACAACATCCTTATGCTGCCATAGCTTTGGGCTAACATTTACAATTTTTCATCACATTTGCAGCTTTCTTATGATTTTGCAAATCACCCATTAAGTCTTACCATGTCAATACGACGCCTCCAGTTTTATCATGAAGGTTTGGTGGCCTTATGCCTTTATATGATAATGTTTTCTCCTCGCCTTTTGTCAATAAGGTGTTGGTCTGTTCTGTCTTGTTGACACGGCACTGATAATTTTCATAAGCTAAACCTTTGTGGTCCGTGTTCCTGATAAGAGGTTTTACAAGGGTTAATTCTCATCAAACTTCAACTGACAAAATGGATAACATGTGAATAAGCGAAAATGTTCTAGCTAAAATTCAAGACAAGAAAGTGAGGGTTTTGAATGGAAAGCGAAAGTGAAGGGGGATCAGCTATGGTATGGATATTTAATACCTTAATTTACGTCGGTTATACCCTCACATATCCACCAATCATGGCTTCCTTAGCAGTTATTATCTATGAGAATATTTTTGACCTTATTCCAATTCGAACAATAAATTCCAGCTTTTTCACTTAACCGATGGCTCTTGGGATGCACTTTTAAAAGTTATTAATCAACTATTCATATTTATTATTATGGATAATTATTATTATTATACTATTATTTTATAATTTGAATAAAAAGTGCCCAGGAATTCGGGAAGATTTATTATTTCGCAGGTAGGCCCTTGGCCCCATTGCGTATGTTCCGGCTTTAGTTTTGGCTTCAGAGCAAAAAAAATTAAATCTTTTGGTGTTTACGTGTTATCCCGACCACACTCAAGGAGTGAAGTTAGGTCAATCATAATGAAATATACCAAAATATGATGAAAATATAATGCTTAGTAACAAAAATTATGAAAAACTATATCAGAGAACTAAGGAGAGCAGGCCGCCCAGAACGCTCGGCATAGGAATTCGCCGTTGAAATAACCAGATTGACTAGTTTCTTTTATCATGTTCGCTATACAATATCTCGCTTGTTGCCCGGCTACTAAAACAGTACCGAAATATCTAATTTAACCAACTTTATATATTAAATATTTAATTAAAATATACCTGCACAGTAGTTTATTTCACTTAGGCTAAGCGGTACTTACGCATTATATGGGCGCTTCTAAAAAGTCAGGTTTGGTTAATGCTAATGAAATAAAAAAGGATAAATATATAATAGTTTAGAAACAAATTTGGGCTATATATTTGCACATTAGGGGGGGGGGCTGGGGGTAAAGCATAGCATAAATTAGATATGTAACCTAACCTAGGTACCTTTTCCTCCCCCTAAACCCAAAAAAACAACAGTTTAAATATCGTAAACGCAATGAAAACCACGGTCTGCATTGCATTACTCTATAGCGGTCTCTTGAAATAACCCGTCTGGCGGGTTTTTCGCGACTGGTTTCCTTTTAAAGGCCCATATAATGCGAAAGTACCGGCTAAGATGATTAACTAAGTGTATACAGAAAAACCAGCTTTAAACAGATAAAACTTCTTGAGCGTGGTCGGGATAACAAGTAAGTACCAAAATCACATTTATTTGTCTTCAGTCCTGTCCCCCCCCCCCCCAAAAAAAAAAATAAAACAAAAAACACTGTGTACGGCATCAGGCATCAGGCTGATATTTTCTTAATGTGCTGAGTAAGGACTTTGGGCCCCCACAAAATTCTTAAGAATGTTTACGTAACTCCTGTCCCTTTACACTTTTCTTTTCTTAATTCGGTCTCCCCACAAAAATTAATTAAATCTGCCTTTTCCGAGATGTTTCTTACGGACATCAATACTCTCTAACCCCTGCAAAAAAAGCAATTAGGATTTGGTTAAGAGCATCAGTCAAGTTTTGCAGCGACTATCTAAGAGAATATCCAATGAATACACATCTGGACTAGCTTCTTTATCTGAGTTTCAAACCGAGAAAACGAGCATGACTTTCAAATCA